>NC_136058.1:407338615-407605615 GCF_964261635.1 Lissotriton helveticus | reverse complement strand
GGGGCAGAGTGTGAGAGATGCGCATGCCGATAGACAAGGAGGGGGGGCAATGTGCGGCAGGAGGGAGAGGAGTACAGAGTGGGGGCAGAAGGTGAGACATGTGCATGCAGATAGACAAGGAGAGGGGCAATGTGGGGCAGGAGAGAGAGGAGTACAGAGTGGGGGCAGAGTGTGAGAGATGCGCATTCAGATAGACAAGGAGGGGGCAATGTGGGGCAGGAGAGAGAGGAGTGCAGAGTGGGGGCAGAGTGTGAGAGATGCGCATGTAGATAGACAAGGAGAGGGGCAATGTGGGGCAGGAGAGAGAGGAGTACAGAGTGGGGGCAGAGTGTGAGAGATGCGCATGCAGATAGACAAGGAGAGGGGGCAATGTGGGGCAGGAAGGAGAGGAGTAAAGAGTGGGGGCAGAGTGTGTGAGAGATGCGCATGCAGATAGATAAGGAGGAGACAATGTGGGGCAGGAGAGAGAGGAGTACAGAGTAGGGGCAGAGTGTGAGAGATGCGCATGCAGATAGACAAGGAGGGGGGGCAATGTGGGGAGGAGGGAGAGGAGTACAAAGTGGGGCAGAGTGTAAGAAATGCGCATGCATATAGACAAGGAGGGGGGCAATGTGGGGCAGGAGGGAGAGGAGTACAGAGTGGGGGCAGAGTGTGAGAGATGCGCATGCAGATAGACAAGGAGAGGGGCAATGTGGGGCAGGAGAGAGAGGAGTACAGAGTGGGGGCAGAGTGTGAGAGATGCACATGCATATAGACAAGGAGAGGGGGCAATGTGGGGCAGGAAAGAGGAGTACAGAGTGGGGGCAGAGTGTGAGAGATGCGCATGCAGATAGACAAGAAGGGGGGGCAATGTGGGGCAGGAAAGAGGAGTACAGAGTGGGGGCAGAGTGTGAGAGGTGTGCATGCAGATAGACAAGGAGAGGGGGCATTGTGGGGCAGGAGGGAGAGAAGAGTACAGAGTGGGGGCAGAGTGTGAGAGATGCGCATGCAGATAGACTAGGAGAGGGGGGCAATGTGGGGCAGGAGGGAGAGAGGAGTACAGAGTGGGGGCAGAGTGTGAGAGATGTGCATGCAGATAGACAAGGATGGGGCAATGTGGGGCAGGAGGGAGAGGAGTACAGAGTGGGGGCAGATTGTGAGAAATGCGCACGCACATAGACAAGGAGAGGGGCAATGTGGGGCAGGAGGGAGAGGAGTACAGAGTGGGGGCAGAGTGTGAGAGATGCGCATGCAAATAGACAAGGGGAGGGGGCAATGTGGGGCAGGAAAGAGGAGTACAGAGTGGGGCCAGAGTGTGAGAGATGCGCATGCAGATAGACAAGGAGAGGGGGGCAATGTGGGGCAGGAGGGTGAGGAGTACAGAGTGGGGGCAGAGTGTGAGAGATGTGCATGCAGATAGACAAGGAGGGGGCAATGTGGGGCTGGAGAGAGAGAGGAGTACAGAGTGGGGCAGAGTGTGAGAGATGCACATGCAGATAGACAAGGAGAGGGGGGCAATGTGGGGCAGGAGGGTTAGGAGTACAGAGTGGGGGCAGAGAGTGAGAGATGCACATGCAGATAGACGAGAAGGGCGGGAAATGTGGGGTAGGAGGGAGAGGAGTACAGAGTGGGGGCAGAGTGTGAGAGATGCGCATGCAGATAGACAAGGAGAGGGGGGCAATGTGGGGCAGGAGGGAGTGAGGAGTACAGAGTGGGGGCAGAGTGTGAGAGATGTGCATGCAGATAGACAAGGAGGGGTGCAATGTGGGGCTGGAGAGAGAGAGGAGTACAGAGTGGGGCAGTGTGTGAGAGATGCACATGCAGATAGACAAGGAGAGGGGGCAATGTGGGGCAGGAGGGTGAGGAGTACAGAGTGGGGGCAGAGTGTGAAAATGCACATAGCAGATAGACAAGGAGAGGGGGCAATGTGGAGCAGGAGGGAGAGGAGTACAGAGTGGGGGCATAGTGTGAGAGATGCGCATAGCAGATAGAAAAGGAGAGGGAGCAATGTGGGGCAGGAGAGAGGAGTACAGAGTGGGGGCAGAGTGTGTGAGATGCGCATGCCGATAGACAAGGAGAGGGGGGCAATGTGGGGCAGGAGGGAGAGGAGTGCAGAGTGGGGGCAGAGTGTGAGATATGCGCATGCAGATAGACAAGGAAGGGGCAGTGTGGGGCAAAAGGGAGAGGAGTACAGAGTGGGGGCAGAGTGTGAGAGATGCGCATGCAGATAGACAAGGAGAGGGGGGCAATGTGGGGCAGGAGGGAGAGGAGTACAGAGTGGGGGCAGAGTGTGAGAGATGCACATGCAGATAGACAAGGAGAGGGGGGCAATGTGGGGCAGGAGGGAGAAGAGTACAGAGTGGGGGCAGAGTGTGAGAGATGAGCATGCAGATAGACAAGGAGGGGGAAATGTGGGGTAGGAGGGAGAGGAGTACAGAGTGAGGGCAGAGTGTGAGAGATGCGCATGCAGATAGACAAGGAGAGGGGGGCAATGTGGGGCAGGAGGGAGGAGTGCAGAGTGGGGGCAGAGTGTGAGAGATGCGCATGCAGATAGACAAGGAAGGCGCAATGTGGGGCAGGAGGGAGAGGAGTACAGAGTGGGGGCAGAGTGTGGGAGATGCGCATGCAGATAAACAAGGAGAGGGGGGCAATGTGGGGCAGGAGGGAGAGGAGTGCAGAGTGGGGGCAGAGTGTGAGGTATGCGCATGCAGATAGACAAGGAGAGGGGGCAATGTGGGGCAGGAGGGAGAGGAGTGCAGAGTGCGGGCAGAGTGTGAGGTATGCACATGCAGATAGACAAGGAGAGGGGGCAATGTGGGGCCGGAGGGAGAGGATTACAGAGAGGGGGCAGAGTGTGTGAGATGCGCATGCAGATAGACAAGGAGAGGGGGGCAATGTGGGGCAGAAGGAAGAGGAGTACAGAGTGGGGGCAGAGTGTGAGAGATGCGCATGCAGATAGACAAGGAGGGGGAAATGTGGGGTAGGAGGGAGAGGAGTACAGAGTGGGGGCAGAGTGTGAGAGATGCGCATGCAGATAGACAAGGAGAGGGGGCAATGTGGGGCTGGAGGGAGAGGAGTGCAGAGTGGGGCAGAGTGTGAGGTATGCGCATGCAGATAGACAAGGAGAGGGGGCAATGTGGGGTAGGAGGGAGAGGAGTGCAGAGTGGGGGCAGAGTGTGAGGTATGCGCATGCAGATAGACAAGGAGAGAGGGCAATGTGGGGCCGGAGGGAGAGGAGTACAGAGTGGGGGCAGAGTGTGAGAGATGTGCATGCAGATAGACAAGGAGAGGGGGGCAATGTGGGGCAGGAGGGAGAGGAGTACAGAGTGGGGGCAGAGTGTGGGAGATGCACATGCAGATAGACAAGGAGGGGGAAATGTGGGGTAGGAGGGAGAGGAGTACAGAGTGGGGGCAGAGTGTGAGAGATGCGCATGCAGTTAGACAGGGAGAGGGGGGCAATGTGGGGCAGGAGGGAGAGAGGAGTACAGAGTGGGGGCAGAGTGTGAGAGAAGTGCATGCAGATAGACAAGGAGTTGGGCAATGTGGGGCTGGAGAGAGAGAGGAGTACAGAGTGCGGCAGAGTGTGAGAGATGCACATGCATATAGACAAGGAGAGGGGGGCAATGTGGGGCAGGAGGGTGAGGAGTACAGAGTGGGGGCAGAGTGTGAGAGATGCGCATAGCCGATGGACAAGGAGAGGGGGCAATGTGGGGCAGGAGGGAGAGGAGTACAGAGTGGGGGCAGAATGTGAGAGATGCGCATAGCAGATAGAAAAAGAGAGGGAGCAATGTGGGGCAGGAGAGAGGAGTACAGAGTGGGGGTAGAGTGTGAGAGATGCGCATTCAGATAGAGAAGGAGGGGGGCAATGTGGGGCAGGAGGGTGAGGAGTGCAGAGTGGGGGCAGAGTGTGAGAGATGCGCATGCAGATAGACAAGGAAGGGGCAATGTGGGGCAGGAGGGAGAGGAGTACAGAGTGGGGGCTGTTGGACAGGCCACATGAAGGGCCGCTCTCCCCCGGCCCAACCAGGCCCGAACCAGCCACGCAAGTACCACACACCACCATTGCACGACCACCGTCCCCGCAGGGACCCCTACACTCGAACCTGTTGACCGCGTAGGCCGACCCACTACCGGCCTGCGCGCCCATCCTGGGCGCCATCTTGGACACTCCGCCACGAGGCCGCCTGGCCCCCGATCGACCTCAACCCTGGGCCTGGCCAGGCCTCAGACATTCCGGCACCAACATCCACCCAGGAGGTGAGCGGGCTACTTGGTCAGTCAATGGGAGCAAGAGGTGTCGATGGCTCTCCCCCGCCAAGTACCGCTCGCCCATCGCCTCCCCGGGCGCTGGCTCCACCCCCCTGCTGGGTGTCTGAACCCCCTCATCCCGGACCTCCCGACCTCCAAGTGCGAGGGTCCGGACATCAAAGCACACCAGCCCTATAACTGGGGCAGCTCCAGAGCCGGACGGGAGTTGTATCTTGGAGTCGAGAGACGCAAAGAAGAACTCATCCTTGACGGACTACTGGCGCTGCCGTAGCTCTGTCTTGTGCACCCTCGTCTTGCCTGCTGGCGCTGCCGCGGCTTTGGGAACCACCCTATCCTTCATCGTCGTCGGGACCTGCTGGCGTGGCCGCGGACCGTTTGTAACCACCACCTTCATCGGGACCTGCTGGCTCTGCCGCGGACCGTCGTCTTCCTTCATCCATCTCGGGACCTGCTGGCTCCGCCGCGGCCCGTTCATCTACACCACCGAGCTCGAGGATTGAGAGCTATTTCCATCTCTTTGGTAACAAGACTGTCCCGCTACCCTTTTCCCAAACAGAGACCAGAATAGAGGGGACCCCTGAGTCCAGACCTCCTTGTACCATTCTACCGTACTTGAAGAATTGCCTATAAAGTATCGTTGAACTTTATCATTGTGTGGTGTCCGTCTGTGGGGGGGGAGTTACTTGTCTGTACGATTCACTGGAGACGGCTCTCCCCGGAGACCTCTCCCCTTATCCTCGGCCGACCCTCCCGGTCCGTCTAACATTGGTGGCCAGCGACGGGATACGAATCACCGCATAAACCGTACAGAGAGTAGCTCACCCCACGGCGAATCACGATGTCAACTAAAGACAGCGGATCAACGGAGAAATTCCAGATGGAGAAATTGGACGAGTACAGCCATCGTGAACTTAAACAGTCCTGTATCGAATTAGGTATCGCTACCACCGGACGAAATACCAAAGATGACTTTAAGCAGGCCCTGGAATCTTGGGCAGAAACCGGGGCTGCCGGAACCCCCGATCAAGACATCGCAGCACAAACCCCCATGGCCCCTGAAGAACGAAGAACGGGTCTCTCGCCAGACGAGATCCAGGAACGAGAAAGAACCCGACTACACGAGCTGGAAATGGCCCGGCTCAAAATGGACGTTGAACTAAAGTTGGCCGAACAGAAAATCAACTTAGAGCACCTGCGTCTCCGAGAAGAAAGAGAGGAGAAACAGAGACAAAGGGAGCTCGAGGAAAAGAAACTGGCATATGAACATGAGCGGAAATTAGCTGAAATCGACCTACGCAAACAGAATAAAGAAGCAGGGGTGCCCGAGCAACCCCACACTCCAGGGGCAACAGAGAAGAAGGTACACATCCCCAAGGATGTCGTCCGAGAATACTTCCGAGAGGACGACATCCAGCAATGGTTTAAGGCCTATGAAATCGCTATGACTGCACACCGGATCGATAGAAGCGATTGGGGGGCCGGTCTGTGGGGGAGATTCCTCAATGAGGGCCGCGACGCCCTGCTGCAACTCCCGGACCACCAGATGACCTCCTATGACCATATGAAAGCTGCACTCCTCACCCGCTATGGCCTCACACCCGAGATGTACCGTCAGAGGTTCCGAGACTGCACCCGCATCCCAGGTACAACTTGGGTGGACTATGTCAATTACTTTAGCCGAGCCTTCGAGGGCTGGATCAAAGGAAGCAAGGTCACAACCTACGAACAACTGTTCAATCTTATGGTATGGGAGCATCTGTCGAACAATTGCTTCATTGAACTTCGTCAGCACCTCCTCGACAGCAAGTTAACGGATCCCCGGCAGCTCGCAGCCGAAGCAGACCGGTGGGAGATCACCAGAGTGAGTCGAAATGGGTCCTCCGAACAGAACCGGAACAACAATGGTCAGCACCGTCCCCGAGGAGGTGGAGGCCAAGGACGCGGAAGAAGCAACGCTCCGGTCACCCCCACTACCAGCCCCACCCCCCCGGCCAACTGGGGCAGCACCCCAGCGCGACCGGGACATCGAGCCAATATTACCTGCCATCGATGCCAACGAGTCGGACACTATGCAAACGACCCAAACTGCCCCCAGTACCAGAGCCCAAGACCCCGCCAAGTAGCCGCTGCTGCTCTGGGGGAGGAACAGATCTCAGAGGAACAAGAAGAATATGAACAGGAACACCAAGAATGGGAGCCAGCCGCCATGGCTCTCGCCTGCCTAGGGGGGAGAGACATGGTCCCGCGGGTCCCCCTACCCGCTAATACCCAGAAGTACAGCCAATGGGTGGGCATCAATGGACGCCGGGCTGAAGCCCTTCGTGACACTGGGGCCAGTATAACAGCCGTCCGCTGTCACCTGGTGACCCCCGAACAATACTTACCAAACATTCTCTGCCCTGTACGTTCAGCCGATAACTCAGAAAGTCTGTGTCGGATGGCCTGCGTCCCCTTCGAATGGGGAGGGGTCTCCGGCATGTTGAAGGTGACGGTCCGAGATGATGCCCCCGTAGACTGCCTCCTGGGTAATGACCTGGAAAGCTCTCCATGGGCAGCAGTCGAACGAAAAGAGCACCTGGGGATGCTGGGCGTCCCGGACTGGGCGTGCGTCACCACCCGGTCCATGACCGCCCGTGCCAACACCCGCCCAGAGGTGTTGAATGTCGAATGGCCGGCGCCACCGCCTCCGGTCGCCCCCGCCGAAACCACCGACCGTGACGTCCCCCCCGAACCAGCTCAACCTCCAGACCTCGCTAACCTCGACCAGTGGCCTCAAGAGGGGGGGCCCACGCAAGAACAATTTCGCCAAGAACAAAAGACCTGTCCCTCCCTCGAGGGACTCCGCCAGCAAGCGCTAGCCCAAAGCGCAGGGGATACCTCCGGAACTCACTGGGTCTACTGGGACAATGATCTGCTGTACAGTGAGCAAAGAATCGCGGAGCTGGGGGCCAGCCGAGTCCTAGTGGTACCCCTCCGTTTTAGAGACTTTCTGCTAAACCTGGCCCACGATGTCCCCCTGGCAGGACACTTGGGTCAAGACAAAACCTATAGCCGCCTGGTGACCCACTTCTTCTGGCCCAAAATGAGGGACAATGTACACCAGCATTGCCGATCTTGCCCCACGTGCCAAGCCAGTGGGAAGAGCGGCCGCAAACTGAAAGCCCCCCTGCAACCTTTTCCCGTGGTCACCACCCCGTTCGAGAGGGTCGGAATCGATATCGTAGGGCCCCTGGACCCGCGCACAAAACAAGGCCATCGATTCATCCTGGTGCTAGTGGACCACGCCACCCGCTACCCGGAGGCTGTTCCCCTGCGGACTGTGACAGCCCCGGTAGTCGGCCGGGCTCTGATGGGGATCTTCTCCCGGGTGGGCTTCCCCCGGGAGGTCGTCAGTGACAGAGGCACGAACTTTATTTCGAAATATATGAAATCTCTCTGGCAACAGTGCGGGGTTACCTACCGGTTCACGACCCCCTATCACCCTCAAGGAAACGGCCTCGTTGAGCGGTTCAACCGCACGCTCAAAGGGATGATCGGGGGGTTGGAAGAGCCCCTCCGTCGCCAGTGGGATGTGCTGCTGCCGTGCCTCCTCTTCGCATATCGAGAGGTTCCCCAGAAGTCCCTGGGCTTCAGCCCATTTGAACTGCTATATGGACACCCCGTGCGCGGGCCGCTCAGCCTAGTTAAGGAAGGCTGGGAGATGCCCCCTCTAAAGAACCCACCAGATGTTTTCCGCTACCTCCTAACACTCCGCAACCAGACCCGGCGATTCCGAGGACTAGCAAAAGCCAACCTAGAGGCCAGTCAAGAGGACATGAAAAGGTGGTATGACCGGAATGCCTCCTCCATCGAATTTGAACCTGGGCAACAGGTATGGGTGATGTCCCCCACCGAACCCTGCGCCCTACAAGACAAGTGGACAGGGCCCTTCAAAGTGGTCGAGCGCAAGGGTCCGGCTACCTATCTCATCGACTTGGAATCTTCCCGGAACCCCCTCCGGGTCCTCCACGCTAACAGACTGAAACCGCACTTTGTACGGACAGAACTCAGCCTCCTGATGGCCACAGACAATGGGGCGGAAGAGGACTCCGAGCCCCTCCCGGACCTCCTACGAACGCGGGAGAAAGATGGTTCCGTAGAGGGGGTCCGACTCTCAGAGGCCCTCACCCGAGAGCAACACCAGGAGTGCCAAGTTCTCCTGTCACAATTCGCCAGCCTGTTCTCCCTCACCCCAGGTGTCACTTCCTGGTGTACGCACGATGTGGACACGGGGGACAGCCCCCCTATCCGCCACCGGGCCTACCGCGTGCCAGATCGGGTACGGGCCTGCATCCAGGAGGAAGTAGCCAAAATGCTCACGCTCGGGGTCATCGAGCCCTCCGACAGCCCCTGGGCCAGCCCTGTAGTACTGGTCCCCAAAGCAGCTGCCCCCGGCACCACACCAGAACTCCGGTTCTGCGTCGACTACCGGGGCTTGAATGCGGTCACCAGGACAGACGCACATCCCATCCCCCGGGCAGATGAACTAATCGACCGCATGGGAGCTGCCCGCTACCTCAGTATCTTCGACCTGACGGCGGGCTACTGGCAAATCGGCCTCACACCCCGGGCACAAGAACGTTCTGCCTTTTCCACTCCCGATGGCCATTACCATTTCACAGTCATGCCCTTCGGCATGAAGAATGCCCCAGCAACATTCCAACGGCTCGTCAATCAGGTCCTGGCGGGGCTCGAAGGATTCAGCGCCGCCTACCTAGACGACATCGCTGTATACAGCAACCAGTGGTCCGAGCACCTCCACCACCTCCGAGCAGTGCTGCACGCCCTTCAGCAAGCGGGCCTCACGATCAAGGCCAGCAAATGTCAAATTGGGCAAGGGTCTGTAACCTACCTCGGGCACCAGGTGGGAAGCGGCCTGGTGGCCCCTCTGCAGCTAAAAATTGCCGCCATCCAGTCCTGGCAGCCCCCCATTACCCAGACCGAGGTACGAGCCTTCCTGGGCCTCACGGGCTATTACCGAAGGTTCGTGAAAGACTATGGTACTATCGTGAGGCCCCTCACAGAGCTCACATCAAAAAATCAGCCCCAGAAAGTCAACTGGACCCCAGAGTGTCAAGCTGCATTTGAACAATTGAAAGCCGCCATGTGCTCCGCCCCTGTGCTCCAGGCCCCCGACTACAGCCGGGAGTTCATCGTCCAGACGGATGCCTCCGACCATGGCATTGGGGCAGTCCTGTCTCAAGTGAACACCGAAGGCCGTGATCAGCCGGTGGCCTTCATCAGCCGGCGACTCCTACCACGGGAACAACGCTGGAGCACCATAGAGAGGGAGGCCTTCGCGGTGGTATGGGCCCTCAAGAAGCTCCGGCCCTACCTTTTTGGCACACCCTTTCGGGTACAGACCGACCACCGACCCCTGCAGTGGCTGATGCAGATGCGGGGGGAAAACCCGAAGTTACTACGCTGGTCCATCTCCCTACAAGGGATGGACTTCACAGTTGAACATCGGCCTGGGCCAGATCACGCCAACGCAGATGGCCTGTCCCGGTTCTTCCGCCTCGACGAGAAGAGTCCCCAAGAGAATGGGTAACTCTCCCCGCCTTCAGCTGGGGGGGACGCATGTTGGACAGGCCACATGAAGGGCCGCTCTCCCCCGGCCCAACCAGGCCCGAACCAGCCACGCAAGTACCACACACCACCATTGCACGACCACCGTCCCCGCAGGGACCCCTACACTCGAACCTGTTGACCGCGTAGGCCGACCCACTACCGGCCTGCGCGCCCATCCTGGGCGCCATCTTGGACACTCCGCCACGAGGCCGCCTGGCCCCCGATCGACCTCAACCCTGGGCCTGGCCAGGCCTCAGACATTCCGGCACCAACATCCACCCAGGAGGTGAGCGGGCTACTTGGTCAGTCAATGGGAGCAAGAGGTGTCGATGGCTCTCCCCCGCCAAGTACCGCTCGCCCATCGCCTCCCCGGGCGCTGGCTCCACCCCCCTGCTGGGTGTCTGAACCCCCTCATCCCGGACCTCCCGACCTCCAAGTGCGAGGGTCCGGACATCAAAGCACACCAGCCCTATAACTGGGGCAGCTCCAGAGCCGGACGGGAGTTGTATCTTGGAGTCGAGAGACGCAAAGAAGAACTCATCCTTGACGGACTACTGGCGCTGCCGTAGCTCTGTCTTGTGCACCCTCGTCTTGCCTGCTGGCGCTGCCGCGGCTTTGGGAACCACCCTATCCTTCATCGTCGTCGGGACCTGCTGGCGTGGCCGCGGACCGTTTGTAACCACCACCTTCATCGGGACCTGCTGGCTCTGCCGCGGACCGTCGTCTTCCTTCATCCATCTCGGGACCTGCTGGCTCCGCCGCGGCCCGTTCATCTACACCACCGAGCTCGAGGATTGAGAGCTATTTCCATCTCTTTGGTAACAAGACTGTCCCGCTACCCTTTTCCCAAACAGAGACCAGAATAGAGGGGACCCCTGAGTCCAGACCTCCTTGTACCATTCTACCGTACTTGAAGAATTGCCTATAAAGTATCGTTGAACTTTATCATTGTGTGGTGTCCGTCTGTGGGGGGGGAGTTACTTGTCTGTACGATTCACTGGAGACGGCTCTCCCCGGAGACCTCTCCCCTTATCCTCGGCCGACCCTCCCGGTCCGTCTAACAGGGGCAGAGTGTGAGAGATGCGCATGCAGATAGACAAGGAGAAAGGGCAATGTGGGGCAGGAGGGAGAGGAGTGCAGAGTGGGGGCAGAGTGTGAGGTATGCGCATGCAGATAGACAAGGAGAGGGGGCAATGTGGGGCAGGAGGGAGAGGAGTACAGAGTGGGGGCAGAGTGTGAGAGATGCGCATGCAGATAGACAAGGAGAGGGGGGCAATGTGGGGCAGGAGGGAGAGGAGTGCAGAGTGGGGGAGATTGTGAGAGATGCGCATGCAGATAGACAAGGAGGGGGAAATGTGGGGTAGGAGGGAGAGGAGTACAGAGTGGGGGAAGAGTATGAGAGATGCGCATGCCGATAGACAAGGAGAGGGGGGAAATGTGGGGCAGGAGGGAGAGGAGTGCAGAGTCGGGGCAGAGTGTGAGAGATGCGCATGCAGATGGACAAGGAAGGGGCAATGTGGGGCAGGAGGGAGAGGAGTACAGAGTGGAGGCAGAGGGTGAGAGATGCGCATGCAGATAGACAAGGAGAGGGGGGCCATGTGGGGCAGGAGGGAGAGGAGTACAGAGTGGGGGCAGAGTGTGAGAGATGTGCATGCAGATAGACAAGGAGAGGGGGGCAATGTGGGGCAGGAGGGAGAGGAGTACAGAGTGGGGGCAGAGTGTGAGAGATGCGCATGCAGATAGACAAGGAGATGGGGCAATGTGGGGCAGGAGGGAGAGGAGTATAGAGTGGGGGCAGAGAGTGAGAGATCTGCATAGCATATAGACAAGGAGAGGGGGCAATGTGGGGCAGGAGGGAGAGGAGAGTACAGAGTGGGGCAGAGTGTGAGAGATGCACATGCAGATAGACAAGGAGAGGGGGGCAATGTGGGGCAGGAGGGTTAGGAGTACAGAGTGGGGGCAGAGAGTGAGAGATGCACATGCAGATAGACGAGAAGGGCGGGAAATGTGGGGTAGGAGGGAGAGGAGTACAGAGTGGGGGCAGAGAGTGAGAGATGCACATGCAGATAGACGAGAAGGGCGGGAAATGTGGGGTAGGAGGGAGAGGAGTACAGAGTGGGGGCAGTGTGTGAGAGATGCACATGCAGATAGACAAGGAGAGGGGGCAATGTGGGGCAGGAGGGTGAGGAGTACAGAGTGGGGGCAGAGTGTGAAAATGCACATAGCAGATAGACAAGGAGAGGGGGCAATGTGGAGCAGGAGGGAGAGGAGTACAGAGTGGGGGCATAGTGTGAGAGATGCGCATAGCAGATAGAAAAGGAGAGGGAGCAATGTGGGGCAGGAGAGAGGAGTACAGAGTGGGGGCAGAGTGTGTGAGATGCGCATGCCGATAGACAAGGAGAGGGGGGCAATGTGGGGCAGGAGGGAGAGGAGTGCAGAGTGGGGGCAGAGTGTGAGATATGCGCATGCAGATAGACAAGGAAGGGGCAGTGTGGGGCAAAAGGGAGAGGAGTACAGAGTGGGGGCAGAGTGTGAGAGATGCGCATGCAGATAGACAAGGAGAGGGGGGCAATGTGGGGCAGGAGGGAGAGGAGTACAGAGTGGGGGCAGAGTGTGAGAGATGCACATGCAGATAGACAAGGAGAGGGGGGCAATGTGGGGCAGGAGGGAGAAGAGTACAGAGTGGGGGCAGAGTGTGAGAGATGCGCATGCAGATAGACAAGGAGGGGGAAATGTGGGGTAGGAGGGAGAGGAGTACAGAGTGAGGGCAGAGTGTGAGAGATGCGCATGCAGATAGACAAGGAGAGGGGGGCAATGTGGGGCAGGAGGGAGGAGTGCAGAGTGGGGGCAGAGTGTGAGAGATGCGCATGCAGATAGACAAGGAAGGGGCAATGTGGGGCAGGAGGGAGAGGAGTACAGAGTGGGGGCAGAGTGTGGGAGATGCGCATGCAGATAGACAAGGAGAGGGGGGCAATGTGGGGCAGGAGGGAGAGGAGTGCAGAGTGGGGGCAGAGTGTGAGGTATGCGCATGCAGATAGACAAGGAGAGGGGGCAATGTGGGGCAGGAGGGAGAGGAGTGCAGAGTGCGGGCAGAGTGTGAGGTATGCGCATGCAGATAGACAAGGAGAGGGGGCAATGTGGGGCCGGAGGGAGAGGATTACAGAGAGGGGGCAGAGTGTGTGAGATGCGCATGCAGATAGACAAGGAGAGGGGGGCAATGTGGGGCAGAAGGAAGAGGAGTACAGAGTGGGGGCAGAGTGTGAGAGATGCGCATGCAGATAGACAAGGAGGGGGAAATGTGGGGTAGGAGGGAGAGGAGTACAGAGTGGGGGCAGAGTGTGAGAGATGCGCATGCAGATAGACAAGGAGTTGGGCAATGTGGGGCTGGAGAGAGAGAGGAGTACAGAGTGCGGCAGAGTGTGAGAGATGCACATGCATATAGACAAGGAGAGGGGGGCAATGTGGGGCAGGAGGGTGAGGAGTACAGAGTGGGGGCAGAGTGTGAGAGATGCGCATAGCCGATGGACAAGGAGAGGGGGCAATGTGGGGCAGGAGGGAGAGGAGTACAGAGTGGGGGCAGAATGTGAGAGATGCGCATAGCAGATAGAAAAAGAGAGGGAGCAATGTGGGGCAGGAGAGAGGAGTACAGAGTGGGGGTAGAGTGTGAGAGATGCGCATTCAGATAGAGAAGGAGGGGGGCAATGTGGGGCAGGAGGGTGAGGAGTGCAGAGTGGGGGCAGAGTGTGAGAGATGCGCATGCAGATAGACAAGGAAGGGGCAATGTGGGGCAGGAGGGAGAGGAGTACAGAGTGGGGGCAGAGTGTGAGAGATGCGCATGCAGATAGACAAGGAGAAAGGGCAATGTGGGGCAGGAGGGAGAGGAGTGCAGAGTGGGGGCAGAGTGTGAGGTATGCGCATGCAGATAGACAAGGAGAGGGGGCAATGTGGGGCAGGAGGGAGAGGAGTACAGAGTGGGGGCAGAGTGTGAGAGATGCGCATGCAGATAGACAAGGAGAGGGGGGCAATGTGGGGCAGGAGGGAGAGGAGTGCAGAGTGGGGGAGATTGTGAGAGATGCGCATGCAGATAGACAAGGAGGGGGAAATGTGGGGTAGGAGGGAGAGGAGTACAGAGTGGGGGAAGAGTATGAGAGATGCGCATGCCGATAGACAAGGAGAGGGGGGAAATGTGGGGCAGGAGGGAGAGGAGTGCAGAGTCGGGGCAGAGTGTGAGAGATGCGCATGCAGATGGACAAGGAAGGGGCAATGTGGGGCAGGAGGGAGAGGAATACAGAGTGGAGGCAGAGTGTGAGAGATGCGCATGCAGATAGACAAGGAGAGGGGGGGCCATGTGGGGCAGGAGGGAGAGGAGTACAGAGTGGGGGCAGAGTGTGAGAGATGTGCATGCAGATAGACAAGGAGAGGGGGCAATGTGGGGCAGGAGGGAGAGGAGTACAGAGTGGGGGCAGAGTGTGAGAGATGCGCATGCAGATAGACAAGGAGAGGGGGCAATGTGGGGCAGGAGGGAGAGGAGTATAGAGTGGGGGCAGAGAGTGAGAGATCTGCATAGCATATAGACAAGGAGAGGGGGCAATGTGGGGCAGGAGGGAGAGGAGAGTACAGAGTGGGGCAGAGTGTGAGTGATGCGCATGCAGATAGACAAAGAGGGGGGCAATGTGGGGCAGGAGGGAGAGGAGTACAGAGTGGGGGCAGAGTGTGAGAGATAAGCATGCAGATAGATAAAGAGGAGGCAATGTGGGGCAGGAGAGAGAGGAGTACAGAGTGGGGCAGAGTGTGAGAGATGCGCATGCCGATAGACAAGGAGGGGGGGCAATGTGCGGCAGGAGGGAGAGGAGTACAGAGTGGGGGCAGAGGGTGAGACATGTGCATGCAGATAGACAAGGAGAGGGGCAATGTGGGGCAGGAGAGAGAGGAGTACAGAGTGGGGGCAGAGTGTGAGAGATGCGCATGCAGATAGACAAGGAGGGGGGCAATGTGGGGCAGGAGGGAGAGGAGTACAGAGTGGGGGCAGAGTGTGAGAGATGCGCATGTAGATAGACAAGGAGGGGGGCAATGTGGGGCAGGAGAGAGAGGAGTACAGAGTGGGGGCAGAGTGTGAGAGATGCGCATGCAGGTAGACAAGGAAGGAGCAATGTGGGGCAGGAGGGAGAGGAGTACAGAGTGGGGCAGAGTGTGAGAGATGCGCATGCAGATAGACAAGGAGGGGGGCAATGTGGGGCAGGAGGGAGAGGAGTACAGAGGGGGGGCAGAGTGTGAGAGATGCGCATGTAGATAGACAAGGAGAGGGGCAATGTGGGGCAGGAGAGAGAGGAGTACAGAGTGGGGGCAGAGTGTGAGAGATGCGCATGCAGAGAGACAAGGAGAGGGTGCAATGTGGGGCAGGAAGGAGAGGAGTAAAGAGTGGGGGCAGAATGTGTGAGAGATGCGCATGCAGATAGATAAGGAGGAGACAATGTGGGGCAGGAGAGAGAGGAGTACAGAGTAGGGACAGAGTGTGAGAGATGCGCATGCAGATAGACAAGGAGGGGGGCAATGTGGGGAGGAGGGAGAGGAGTACAGAGTGGGGCAGAGTGTGAGAAATGCGCATGCATATAGACAAGGAGGGGGGCAATGTGGGGCAGGGGGGAGAGGAGTACAGAGTGGGGGCAGAGTGTGAGAGATGTGCATGCAGATAGACAAGGAGAGGGGCAATGTGGGGCAGGAGAGAGAGGAGTACAGAGTGGGGGCAGAGTGTGAGAGATGCACATGCAGATAGACAAGGAGAGGGGGCAATGTGGGGCAGGAAAGAGGAGTACAGAGTGGGGGCAGAGTGTGAGAGATGCGCATGCAGATAGACAAGAAGGGGGGGCAATGTGGGGCAGGAAAGAGGAGTACAGAGTGGGGGCAGAGTGTGAGAGGTGTGCATGCAGATAGACAAGGAGAGGGGGCATTGTGGGGCAGGAGGGAGAGAAGAGTACAGAGTGGGGGCAGAGTGTGAGAGATGCGCATGCAGATAGACTAAGAGAGGGGGGCAATGTGGGGCAGGAGGGAGAGAGGAGTACAGAGTGGGGGCAGAGTGTGAGAGATGTGCATGCAGATAGACAAGGATGGGGCAATGTGGGGCAGGAGGGAGAGGAGTACAGAGTGGGGGCAGATTGTGAGAAATGCGCATGCAGATTGACAAGGAGAGGGGCAATGTGGGGCAGGAGGGAGAGGAGTACAGAGTGGGGGCAGAGTGTGAGAGATGCGCATGCAAATAGACAAGGGGAGGGGGCAATGTGGGGCAGGAAAGAGGAGTACAGAGTGGGGGCAGAGTGTGAGAGATGCGCATGCAGATAGACAAGGAGAGGGGGGCAATGTGGGGCTGGAGGGTGAGGAGTAGAGTGGGGGCAGAGTGTGAGAGATGTGCATGCAGATAGACAAGGAGAGGGCAATGTGGGGCTGGAGAGAGAGAGGAGTACAGAGAGGGGCAGAGTGTGAGAGATGCACATGCAGATAGACAAGGAGAGGGGGCAATGTGGGGCAGGAGGGTTAGGAGTACAGAGTGGGGGCAGACAGTGAGAGATGCACATGCAGATAGACAAGGAGGGGAAAATGTGGGGTAGGAGGGAGAGGAGTACAGAGTGGGGGCAGAGTGTAAGAGATGCGCATGCAGATAGACAAGGAGAGGGGGCAATGTGGGGCAGGAGGGAGAGAGGAGTACAGAGTGGGGGCAGAGTGGGAGAGATGTGCATGCAGATAGACAAGGAGGGGGGCAATGTGGGGCTGGAGAGAGAGAGGAGTACAGAGTGGGGCAGAGTGTGAGAGATGCACATGCAGATAGACAAGGAGAGGGGGCAATGTGGGGCAGGAGGGTGAGGAGTACAGAGTGGGGGCAGAGTGTGAAAATGCACATACCAGATAGACAAGGAGAGGGGGCAATGTGGAGCAGGAGGGAGAGGAGTACAGAGTGGGGGCATAGTGTGAGAGATGCGCATAGCAGATAGAAAAGGAGAGGGAGCAATGTGGGGCAGGAGAGAGGAGTACAGAGTGGGGGCAGAGTGTGTGAGATTCGCATGCCGATAGACAAGGAAAGGTGGGCAATGTGGGGCAGGAGGGAGAGGAGTGCAGAGTGGGGGCAGAGTGTGAGAGAAGCACATTCAGATAGACAAGGAAGGGGCAATGTGGGGCAAAAGGGAGAGGAGTACAGAGTGGGGGCAGAGTGTGAGAGATGCGCATGCAGATAGACAAGGAGAGGGGGGCAATGTGGGGCAGGAGGGAGAGGAGTACAGAGTGGGGGCAGAGTGTGAGAGATGCACATGCAGATAGACATGGAGAGGGGGGCAATGTGGGGCAGGAGGGAGAAGAGTACAGAGTGGGGGCAGAGTGTGAGAGATGCGCATGCAGATAGACAAGGAGGGGGAAATGTGGGGTAGGAGGGAGAGGAGTACAGAGTGAGGGCAGAGTGTGAGAGATGCGCATGCAGATAGACAAGGAGAGGGGGGCAATGTGGGGCAGGAGGGAGAGGAGTGCAGAGTAGGGCAGAGTGTGAGAGATGCGCATGCAGATAGACAAGGAAGGGGCATTGTGGGGCAGGAGGGAGAGGAGTACAGAGTGGGGGCAGAGTGTGAGAGATGCGCATGCAGATAGACAAGGAGAGGGGGGCAATGTGGGGCAGGAGGGAGAGGAGTGCAGAGTGGGGGCAGAGTGTGAGGTATGCGCATGCAGATAGACAAGGAGAGGGGGCAATGTGGGGCAGGAGGGAGATGAGTGCAGAGTGCGGGCAGAGTGTGAGAGATGCGCATGCAGATAGACAAGGAGGGGGAAATGTGGGGTAGGAGGGAGAGGAGTACAGAGTGGGGCAGAGTGTGAGAGATGCACATGCAGATAGACAAGGAGAGGGGGGCAATGTGGGGCAGGAGGGAGAGGAGTACAGAGTGGGGGCAGAGTGTGAGAGATGCGCATAGCAGATAGACAAGGAGAGGGGGCAATGTGGGGTAGGAGGGAGAGGAGTACAGAGTGGGGGAAGAGTGCGAGAGATGCGCATGCAGATAGACAAGGAGAGGGGGGCAATGTGGGGCAGGAGGGAGAGAGGAGTACAGAGTGGGGGCAGAGTGTGAGAGATGTGCATGCAGATAGACAAGGAGGTGGGCAATGTGGGGCTGGAGAGAGAGAGGAGTATAGAGTGGGGCAGAGTGTGAGAGATGCACATGCAGATAGACAAGGAGAGGGGGCAATGTGGGGCAGGAGGGTGAGGAGAACAGAGTGGGGGCAGAGTGTGAGAGATGCGCATAGCAGATAGACAAGGAGAGGGGACAATGTGGGGCAGGAGGGAGAGGAGTACAGGGTGGGGGCATAGTGTGGGAGATGCGCATAGCAGTTAGAAAAGGAGAGGGAGCAATGTGGGGCAGGAGAGAGGAGTACAGAGTGGGGGCAGAGTGTGAGAGATGCGCATGCAGATAGACAAGGAGAGGGGGGCAATGTGGGGCAGGAGGGAGAGAGGAGTACAGAGTGGGGGCAGAGTGTGAAAGATGCGCATGCAGATAGACAAGGAGGGGGAAATGTGGGGTAGGAGTAAGAGGAGTACAGAGTGGGGGCAGAGTGTGAGAGATGCGCATGCAGATAGACAAGGAGAGGGGGCAATGTGGGGCAGGAGTGAGAGGAGTACAGAGTGGGGGCAGAGTGTGAGGGATGCACATGCAGATAGACAAGGAGAAGGGCAATGTGGGGCAGAAGGAAGAGAGGAGTACAGAGTGGGGGCAGAGTGTGAGAGATGTGCATGCAGATAGACAAGGAGAGGAGGCAATGTGGGGCAGGAGGGAGAGGAGTACAGAGTGGGGGCAGAGTGTGAGAGATGCGCATGCAGATAGACAAGGAAGGGGCCATGTGGGGCAGGAGGGAGAAGAGTACAGAGTGGGGGCACAGTGTGAGAGATGCGCATGCAGATAGACAAGGAGGGGGGCAATGTGGGACAGGAGTGAGAGGAGAACAGAATGGGGGCAGAGTGTGAGAGATGCGCATGCAGATAGACATGGAGCTGGGGGCAATGTGGGGCAGGAGGGAGAGGAGTACAGAGTGGGGGCAGAGTGTGAGAGATGCGCATACAGATAGACAAGGAGGGGGAAATGTGGGGTAGGAGGGAGAGGAGTACAGAGTGGGGGCAGAGTGTGAGGTATGCGCATGCAGATAGACAAGGAAGGGGCAATGTGGGGCAGGAGGGAGAGGAGTACAGAGTGGGGGCAGAGTGTGAGAGATGCGCATGCAGATAGACAAGGAGGGGGGCAATGTGGGGCAGAAGGAAGAGAGGAGTATAGAGTGGGGGAAGAGTGTGAGAGATGCGCATGCAGATATACAAGGAGCGGGGGGCAATGTGAGGCAGGAGGGAGAGGAGTACAGAGTGGGGGCAGAGTGTGAGAGATGCACATGCAGATAGACAAGGAGAGGGGGTAATCTGGGGCAGAAGGAAGAGAGGAGTACAGAGTGGGGCAGAGTGTGAGAGATGCGCATGCAGATAGACAAGGAGCGGGGGGCAATGTGGGGCAGGAGTGAGAGGAGTACAGAATGGGGGCAGAGTGTGAGAGATGCACATGCAGATAGACAAGGAGAGGAGGCAATGTGGGGCGGGAGAGGAGTACAGAGTGGGGGCAGAGTGTGAGAGATGCGCATGCAGATAGACAAGGAGGGGGGCAATGTGGGGCAGGAGGGAGAGGAGTACAGAGTGCGGGCAGAGTGTGAGACATGCGCATGCAGATAGACAAGGAGAGGGGGCAATGTGGGGCAGGAGGGAGAGGAGTACAGAGTGCGGGCAGAGTGTGAGACATGCGCATGCAGATAGACAAGGAGGGGGGCAATGTGGGGCAGGAGGGAGAGGAGTACAGAGTGCGGGCAGAGTGTGAGACATGCGCATGCAGATAGACAAGGAGAGGGGGCAATGTGGGGCGGGAGAGGAGTACAGTGTGGGGGCATAGTGTGAGAGATGTGTATGCAGATAGACAAGGAGAGGGGGGCAATGTGGGGCAGGAGAGAGGAGTACAGAGTGGGGGCAGAGTGTGAGAGATGCGCATGCAGATAGACAAGGAGAGGGGGCAATGTGGGGCAGGAAGGAGAGGAGTACAGAGTGGGGGCAGAGTGTGAGAGATGCGCATGCCGATAGACAAGGAGGGGGGGCAATGTGCGGCAGGAGGGAGAGGAGTACAGAGTGGGGGCAGAAGGTGAGACATGTGCATGCAGATAGACAAGGAGAGGGGCAATGTGGGGCAGGAGGGAGAGGAGTACAGAGTGGGGGCAGAGTGTGAGACATGCGCATGCAGATAGACAAGGAGAGGGGGCAATGTGGGGCGGGAGAGGAGTACAGTGTGGGGGCAGAGTGTGAGGTATGCGCATGCAGATAGACAAGGAGAGGGGGGCAATGTGGGGCAGGAGGGAGAGGAGTACAGAGTAGGGCAGGAGGGAGAGAGAGGAGTACAGAGTGGGGGCAGAGTGTGAGAGGTGTGCATGCAGATAGACAAGGAGAGGGGGGAAATGTGGGGCAGGAGGGAGAGGAGTACAGAGTGGGGGCAGAGTGTGAGAGATGCGCATGCAGATAGACAAGGAGAGGGGCAATGTGGGGCAGGAGGGAGAGAGAGGAAGGAGATGCCTGCCGTGAGGGGTCCTGGTGGGGTCTCCTTGGCTGCAGGGTTGCAGGCACAGGTGTCCCGCGGTGTGGGGGGGCTCTAGCTCCAAGGGGCCCCCTCGGCACTGCTCTGTGGCCGGAGAGCTCCTGATTGAGCCTGGAGGGGGCCCCTCTAAGTACCGTGCAGGGAGCCCCCCTCACTTTTCGTTACGCCAGTGGTGGGGGTCTCCTTGGCTTCAGGGGTGCAGGTGCAGGCACAGGCGTCCCACGGGCCCGAGGCATGGAAGAGTTTGCCAGACAGATGAAGGGCTGCAGTGGCCCTCCGTGCAGAGAAATCCGGGTGCAAAAATCTGCAGCCATTGAAGTGAGCAATGCGTGTTTAAGCAGCAGCCCAACCGCAGTTGGCGTCAACATGCCATCTTAATATCATGTTATATTATATTTTGCACCAAAATTTGTTGTTCCTATCAAATGGGCGTAGGATAGTGTTCCCCAGAAATGGTTCAGGCGATGGTGCATTGTGTAAAGAGCTGTAGGAAATGCCTCTTAGGAACATGTCAACTCCATTGCACAAACAAAGTGTTATAGGGCAAACAGTGTCCATGTTTTTCGGGCCCACGGTTGAAAATGGAGCCTTTGGGAGCTATTGTGACTGTTTTAATATACTTTTCACTTTTCTGCACACAGCATGGGTGTTCATTTACACATAATATAGCCGCAAAGTCAATGGGCGAGCTTTGTAAACACGACGGCCTGACAGCCTGTGCGCCTTGGGAGAGGTTCGCCTGGTCCCCGGCACACTCTGTAGCCCGCCAGCATCCCCCCACTCCACGCGTACACTTGTGCCCAAGGGGGGCTGATCCAACAGGGTGCCCAGCCACGACACACGCACGACGCGTGAAATGCGCGCTCATTAGTAATAAGAACAAGCATTTACATTGCAATGGTCTCGGCATTATTAAACGTAGAGCTATTAGCATGGCTCATGACATTTTTTTTAAATCATAAATAAATGGCATTGTCATTTACATTGCCAATAGCTTAATCGTTAAATAAATGGCATTGTCATTTACAATGCCAATAGCTTAATCGCTCCAAATGCATGACCTATTGCATTTACACCCACACAGAGCCACCCACACACACATACAGAGCTACTCACACAGAGACACACACAGAGCCACACACACACACAGCCCCACACACACACAGAGCCTCACACACACACACACACATAGAGCTCCACATACACCCAGAGCCACACACACACCCAGAGCCACATATACAAACAGAAGAGCAAGCACAGCGAGGGGGCAGGGAAGCAAGCACAGCGAGGGGGCAGGGGAGCAAGCACAGCGAGGGGGCAGGGGAGCAAGCACAGCCAGGGGGCAGGGGAGCAAGCACAGCCAGGGGGCAGGGGAGTAAGCACAGCCAGGGGGCAGGGGAGCAAGCACAGCCAGGGGGCAGGGGAGCAAGCACAGCGAGGGGGCAGGGAAGCAAGCACAGCGAGGGGGCAGGGAAGCAAGCACAGCAAGGGTGCAGGGAAGCAAGTACAGTGAGGGTGCAGGGAAGCAAGCACAGCGAGGGGGCAGGGGAACCAGGGGGCAGGGGAGCAAGCACAGCGAGGGGGCAGGGAAGCAAGCACAGCGAGCGGGCAGGGAAGCAAGCACAGCGAGGAGGCAGGGGAGCAAGCACAGCCAGGGGAGCAAGCACAGCCAGGGGGCAGGGAAGCAAACACAGCCAGGGGGCAGGGAAGCAAGCACAGCGAGCGGGCAGGGAAGCAAGCACAGCCAGGGGGCAGGGAAGCAAACACAGCCAGGGGGCAGGGAAGCAAGCACAGCCAGGGGGCAGGGAAGCAAGCACAGCCAGGGGGCAGGGAAGCAAGCACAGCCAGGGGGAAGGGAAGCAAGCACAGCCACTGGGCAGAGGAGCAAGCACAGCCAGGGGGCAGGGGAGCAAGCACAGCCAGGGGGCAGGGGAGCAAGCACAGCCAGGGGGCATGGGAGCACGCACAGTGAGGGGGCTCCTCGACATTGGCATTCACCCTTGTATAGCGCTGGCTAGACCTGCAGGTATCAGAGCGCTTTCCCGTAGGAACGAAGCAAGGGAGAAACAAACTCTGTTTGCCCAATTATAGACAACCTGGAGCACGGCGCCCTGTGCTGTTCCAAGAGATGTTAATTCTTAAAAAATGCTTCTACCCATGTGCTTCTACCCCCAAGGGAATCACCAATTCACTCTTAGGCAGGCAACAGCATTCTGGGGGTGGTAGCGCCACTATTTGCATTACACGTGTGGACCTACATGTCCCAACATGCAGAGCGCTTTTGGCTGAAAGCTAGGAGTGGCTGAAAGGCACAAATGCCGCTGAATATCTCCGAGCAGAGAGCGGCCTGCGAACACACATTTGCCATTGTCTCATCACCTGAAGGGAGGCTAAGTGAAGTAAAGAAAATACGATTGTATAGACATCCGAGAGGTAATGAACTGAACCAGCATCCCGGAATGAAGGGATCATTATAGGCAGCTTAGAAGATCAGCCAAACGTGCACCCCCTCTAAATCTGGGCACCCTGGGCCCAGGCTCACCCATTTCCAAAAGTCGGCCCTGGAAGAAAATACATTCTTGGTATAAAAGGGCGGGAAAGCGTCTAAGTGGAAACGCTGCCCTTGAACCCCAGATGATTGACTCTTCGTTTCAGCTCTTGCCTTATTATGGAGAGCTGGACAAATGAAAGCAATATCTGGAGGCAGCGCCTCATCATCTTTTAATATCTCCCCTGCTTCTCCTACAGTGATGTGGCCTGGCAGTCCAATTAGATGCCACGAAGAGCTGATGCCTGCTCCGTGGCTCTGCTCCCGTTCCCTCCAAGCCACTGGAACGAGAAGCATGTCTCTTGTGCAGCGCGAGAGGCTAGCGCGAGCGGGGGCGAGCGCGAGCCTCCTCTGCCTCGCGCTGCAGCATCAGGCGGCGGCGCGGGCGCTGGGCTCCTCATTAAATAACTCACCTTGTGTTTGGCGGAGAGGAGTTCACCGTCCGTGGTGAGGGTCCTGTGGTGAGGGCGGGAAACAAAGACGAGGGTGAGCGGAGGGGAAAGTGGTCATGGTAATGGTGCAGAAGAGAAAGGAGAAACGTGGGATAGGTTAAAAGAAAGAGGGAAGACACGTGGTAGGAAGAAGGGACAAGTGATTTACCTGGAGTGGCAGCGGGGCTGTTCCTGCCAACAACAAAAAAAAAATGGCTGCCGCAAAACTCAAAAAATTTCCGATTTGGGGGCGTGTTTTTGGGTGAGTGACGGATGGCGTCACAGATATAAAGAACCTAAAAAACATGCCCCCGAATCGCAAAAAGACGGGCTTGAACCGAGTGAAGCCCCTCTCCTCCAATGGCTGGCCTCCGTTTAGGAAGCCAGCCAATGGAGAAGAGGGGCGGGTTCCAAGCCCCCTCTAAGAAACATTAAATCTCGGGCTCCGCCCACTGCTACGCAGTGCGACGGTCCTCGACCTAAAAAGTAGCCGCCGCTGTCAGTGGCTGAAGAGGGTACAGTGGCTTTGCACAGCATTGCCTTAACTTGCTCAGAAGGACCACGCTCCACCATCACCAGCAACAGGCTCCCCGCAGAAGCTGGAACAAGATCACTGCAGACCCGCTCACTACGTCCTTGAGCAAGAACCCTCCCACCAGCACAATGAACCCACCAACCTCACGAAATGGATCAGCGACTGCGCAGACGAACTCGCCCCGCTGAAGACCCCGCCGAGCAGACCCGGCAGCAAGAAAGCCCCATGGTTCAACGACGAACTCAAGAGCTCCAAGAAGAACTGCAGAGCACTCGAGAAAACCTGGCGCACAGACCCAACACCGGACAACATGACTGCCCTCAAGCTCGCCACCCGAAAACACCACCAGCTGATCTGCGCCACCAAGAAAACTGCATTCAAGGAACGACTGGACAACAACGCACACAACAGCAAGGAACTCTTCAACATCGTGAAAGAGCTCTCCAACCCCAACGCCGGAAACAACGACATCACCCCCTTCGCAAGACCTCTGCAACTCCCTCGCCTCCTACTTCCACAACAAGATCGCGGACATACACAACAGCTTCAGCACTCAGCCAACGCACGCCACGACCGAACCACCGCCCCCCACCACCACCCTCCGCGCCTGGACCCCGATCAGCACCGAAGACACCATCCGCACGATGAACTCCATCCACTCCATCCACTCCGGATCTCCGACAGACCCCTGCCCTCACCACGTCTTCAACAAGGCCGACGCTGTCATCGCACCCCACCTGCGGGACATCATCAACACCTCCTTCGACATCGCCACCTTCCCGGAGTGCTGGAAGCATGCCGAACTCAGCGCTCTACTCAAGAAACCATCAGCAGACCCTACCGACCTCAAGAATTACCGCCCCATCTCGCTGCTCCCGTTTCCGGCCAAAGTCATCGAGAAGACCGTCAACAAGCAATTGGCCGCCTTCCTCGAGACGAACGGCTTCCTCGACCTCTCGCAGTCTGGCTTCCGGGCCAACCACAGCACCGAGACCGCCCTGATCGCAGCCACAGACGACATCCGAGCCCTGCTCGACAACGGAGAAACAGCGGCCCTCATCCTCCTGGACCTCTCCGCGGCCTTCGACACTGTCTGCCACCGCACCCTAGTACAGCGCCTCAGCAACGTCGGAATCCAGGAGAAGGCACTGGAGTGGATCACCTCCTTCCTCACCGGAAGGACACAGAGAGTCCGCCTCCCCCTGTTCAGATCGGAGGCCACCGAAGTCATCTGCGGCGTTCCTCAAGGCTCCTCGCTCAGCCCAACTCTCTTCAACGTCTACATGAGCCCCCTCGCAGCCATCGCACGCCAGCACAACCTGAACATCATCTCCTACGCCGACGACACCCAGCTGATCCTCTCCCTCACTAACGACCCCGCCACCACCAGAGCCAACCTGCACGAAGGGATGACAGAAGTAGCCAAATGGATGTCGAACAGCCGCCTGAAACTGAACTCAGACAAGACGGAAGTCCTCATCCTGGGATCCTCACCCTCCGCCTGGGACGACTCCTGGTGGCCCCCCGCCCTGGGCAGCGCACCCAAACCAACTGACCACGCACGCAACCTGGGCTTCATCCTGGACTCCTCCCTCTCCATGACCAGACAAGTCAACGCCGTCTCCTCGTCGTGCTTCCACATCCTGCGAATGCTACGCAAGATCTTCCGATGGATCCCCACCGAGACCAGGAAGACGGTCACCCAGGCCCTCGTCACCAGTCGTCTGGACTACGGCAACTCCCTCTACGCCGGAACCACCGCCAAACTCCAGAAGAGACTCCAGCGGATCCAGAACACCTCAGCACGACTCATCCTGGACATCCCCCGCCGCAGCCACATCTCCGGACACCTGAGAGACCTGCACTGGCTCCCGGTCAACAAGAGAATCACCTTCCGGCTCCTCACCCACGCACACAAAGCCTTACACAACCAAGGACCAGGATACCTCAACAGCCGCCTCAACTTCTACGCTCCCACGCGCCAGCTTCGATCGACCAGCCACGCCCTCGCCGCCGTCCCCCGCATCTGAAGAGCCACCACAGGAGGAAGGTCCTTCTCCTACCTGGCCGCCAAGACTTGGAACTCCCTTCCGACCCACCTCCGCCTGACCCAGGACCACCTCGCCTTCAGGAAGCAGCTCAAGACCTGGCTATTCGAGCAGTAGCGACCCCCCCCCCCCCCCAGCGCCTTGAGACCCTCCGGGTGAGTAGTGCGCTATACAAATGCTCTGATTGATTGATTGATTGATAGGTTTCAGGGAGATATTGTGCCTGAATACAGTGAAAGTACTTACCAGCACTAGCCCCCTCCCTTCTGCTGATACAAAGATGCCGCCCCACGAGTATGGATGGTGGCCCGACTGTCTGCCTGTAGGTAAAGCTCCTCCACTTTAACACCCATCTAACCCCTCCCTTGGTAGTACACTTAGATGACGTTTAGAGGCCTGATTCACAAAGTTTGGTGTTGTGCGTAACTTAGGCCACAAGTAAGTGTGAGTCCCTCATACAGGCTCAGAACTCAGGACATTTTATACCTCAATAAGAGCTCTGTGGAACTTTGCAATTTCGACGAACCCGTAAATGTAGGCCATTTCAGGTGTATTATATCACCCGTCACAGCCACGAGTCACACACGGGCTAAAAAAAGAACTGAGAATGGCAGCCCTTTGTGTTAAACAACACACCTTTGGCGGGCATTCAAAACATCACACTGCTAACAGTGGCGTCACTAGTGTAGTGCCCTAGAATCTGTTAGCATTCTAGTGCTAACTCTGTATTTACACTTAACACCCACCCACCACTGATGTCACTGGTCATGTGACACAGTACCAATAAAAGAGGCCGAGCGCACGTGCTCTGGGCCAGTTGCACCGAGTAAGCAGTATGTCCTGCGTCCCAGTGATTTCCAGCATGAGGGCCTAGGGCCCGCCCTTTACAATGGCGACGAGGGTTTAGCTGTTTCCACGCGTGCCAGCTAAACGAAAATTCGTGGAAAAGGGGAAGAGAATGCTGCTCGCCTGAGAGCACCCCCTGCGAAGAATCGTGCCGGCCGCCGAGAGGCCCGTGGGGCGTGTGTCGAGCCCCGGGCCTAGAGAAGAAGGAGGAGGTGACCGGGAGCTCACCCCGCACCTCTCCAGACTGCCATGGCCCAGCCTGCCGTGGCGGTGCCCTGAAATGACAAGCGGAGCCATCGCGGTGCACCGCGGAAGAACAGGCCCGTCGGCCGAAGGTGAGCCCAGACTGTAAAGCACCAAAAGCGGAGCCCACCCGCTATAGTCATAAGCACTGCCCCAAAAGTGCGAGCGGCGCAGAATACTGGCCCCCGTAATTAAGACAAGACCAGCGGAGCCCACCCGCGGCTTGCATGCAATGTCCACCGCAGCGTGTGTGAAGTGCAGCGGCTGGGGATTAACCGAAGAGGAGAGCGCCCGCAGCGTGAGGCAAGCTGCCGAGCGCCCAAACAATCAAAGCGGAGCCGACCCGCATTATGGTGAGCCCTTCTCACCCTGACACCTTTGACCAAGGCCACCCACCAAGCGCTAACACCTCTTTCAAGCCCACAGCAACCTCTCCACCCCGCGCAGCGCGTGGTGCGAGGCTGCGGCAGTGAGGTGGAGAGAGAAGAACCGACGTTGGCCTGAACCCCGCATGCAGCGCAGCGCTGTGAGGTCAGCGAGGCACTGCGGGGATGCGCTAAAACAATTCCATACAAGAGCCCCGCCTGTGATCATCGCAGCCAGCAGGGCACCAATGAACCCCCAACGTGCTGTCAAACGAGCTGAAACAAATTAACTCAAGCGAGATACTTACCCCATCAAGGAGAACCGCTATGCAGCCTGGAAGGGTCCTGGTGCAAGAGTATTAGCAACAGCCATAAGTGCATGTGCTTTTCGACGAGACACGGAGCACGAAGCCTGCAACCAGGAGGCAGCACCTCCCACACGTCGTCCGCTGCCCCAGCACACCAGTAGAGCCAGAGTGGTTGCAGCACCACTTGCCCACACACAAACCAGCACCGGCCACAAAAGAGGAAAACGCACAACGAAGAGAAAAACTGCCGGTACCTGCCGAGGAGCTCCCCCGCCATCTAGTGGCCAAAATCCAAAATTGCACCTGCACAATAAAAGACACTGACAGCAAAGTTACATGCCACAAGGTGATCTGAGACAATAGACTGCGAGGCAAATTGGTGCCCAGAAGAGACACAGCAGCACAAGACAGATTGCCAAGCAGGAAAGACTGCCAAGCATAAAAGTGGACACACAGCAGCATAGAATTGAATGACAGCTGCGTACAGCTGAAAAACAACCAAGAGCACCTGCCAATAGAGAGGAAAAAACCTGCCTAGCAAATACACAAGGAACGTCTGACCAAGCGCAGGAACACTCCAGAATCGCAAAGAACACTGCCACACCAGTACGCCACCTAGCAAACACACAGCCAAAACTATGTGACGCACAAGCAATGCCTGGAGAGTGAGAGAGAATCACCTGCTGGCAGGTGGCTATCCCAAAGGACAAGAGAACGGGAGAAGCTCACAAGGAACACAGTCAGTGATCCTGAAGCGAAGGCAGCCACGCAACACAAGAAAAATCAACAACGCAGGAGCACGCCAGAAGCACAAAGAACACCCCAGGAACAGGAAGTTTCCAAAGAATCGCAACCGGCAACGCTAAGAAGAAGCAAGACCAGAAGAAGGTCAATGGAGTAGTGACGCAACCCTCCAGAAGCAAACACCCAAGAAACATCGACACCACGACAGGAGAGAAGACAGCGATGCCTAGTGGCCATAGGCCATCGCTGCAGCAGAATGGCGACAGTAGGAGTACCACCACACGAACCGACGATGGTTCTGGAACCCAGCAACAAGATGTGCGAAAGCGCATGACGCAAATGCGCAGCAGTGCGGACAGCACTAGCCCAAAGCAGCAAGTCACAAGAGAAGACATGAAGAGCGCACCCAGATGCGCACCAAAGCAACTCAACTGTGATGAAAAGAAAATGGTTGCGCTGACAACCCGCAGCATTGAAGATTCAACACAGAAGCAACCTGACCACTCAGCCTGGTCACCAAGCACGAAGTCGACCAGCCAGATGGTCGCACCAAGAAGCCTACCTGCCGGACATCGGCAGAAGGGACCAGCACAAGGTCCAAGAAGCTCAGCACCACAAATCCTACCTGCCAGACCTCGGCAGAAGGAACCAGCACGACGTCCAAGAAGTTCAGACAAGGCACGGTCCGAGGACCTAGACCCACGAACTTCAACCACACAAATTAACGAAAGCAACAGGAAGAAGATGTGAAGGTCGCGACGCTAACCCTGGGAAGTGAGTAATAAGAAGATAGTGTCCTAGGACTAGGACAAGACCAGGAAGACACGTGCAGAGTGCGCGCGCTGCATGGGGAAGCCTGGCCAGAGAAGATGAAGAAAAGGGGAACAGGGTACGTCGCGAAAAGAGGAGAAGAGAAGAAGAAAGATCGGAGCGGCACGCCGCCACCGAAGAAAGGAAGAAAAGAGAAGTCAGATTGACACCCAGTCACTTCAAGAAGAAAGGAGAAAGAACAGAGTGGCCACTGCCACTAAGAAGAAAAGAAGGAAGAAGTAATCAGAGTGGCACGACTGTCAGGTTAAGAAGAAGGAAGAAAGAACAGAGTGGCCACCGCCACTAAGAAAAGAAGAAAGGTGACAGGCACTGGAACACTGGAGTGCAATGGAGAACAAGCCTGGTAAGAGCACCGGCAGAGCAGACCAAAGACAACCACCTACGAGCCATCCATCCACATGGCGAACGCAGAAGAGAGCAAGATAGACTGTTGGCGACATCTACCTCTGGGGTTGAGCGGAAGATCGAATGGCGAGAGTGCTCACACATCCAGCTGATGAACTGACCACTCCACACCGACCCGTGGCAACCCAAGAAGCAGAGGCCTCAAGGAACTCTGGTGGCAGCAAGTCCCACACGGGAGACAGATCTACAGAAGCACGTCTGCAGGACCCAAGAGGATGAAAGCCTCGAGAGCAATGAAGAGAGTCGACAACTCAACCTTCAGGTGGAACTAGGACACGACAGTGAGGTTCGTGGAGCGCCCTGCTCACGGCCCGAAGGCTATGGTAGAGCAACGCGACCAAAAACACCAGTCCAGTGGAAACCTGGCAAAGAGGTCCTCCCGGACATCCTGTGGCAGAGGAAAACCGGCGAGAGGGGCATCCTAGTGAGAGGGATGTTTGCACCTACTCTATTCACCTGCCAAGAGTCAACACTAAAGCCTGCCCGGAAACATCACAAAGCCAGAAGAGAGAACAAAACCAGAAGACTGTTGACACCCATGTCATCCATCTATCTCTCATCACCTACAGAGCGAAGCAAAGGAAGAGCTGAGAACACCGGACAGACAGCACCGACAAAGAGTGAACCCGCCGAACAACTACGAACCGTGCCACCGAAAACTATTAGTCCTGAACGCAAGAACTATACTGCCTGCGGCTTGCAAGCAGCCAAAGAGACTCATTTTGAAAGCGCAAGTCCAATGTTATTTTCTGTGTCTTCTTTCCCCCACAGATTTTGGACTTTTTCCGGTTGGTTTAATTTTTAACCAATTTGGGAAGGGATGTAGTGCCCTGGAATCTGTTAGCATTCTAGTGCTAACTCTGTATTTACACTTAACACCCACCCACCACTGATGTCACTGGTCATGTGACACAGTACCAATAAAAGAGGCCGAGCGCATGTGCTCTGGGCCAGTTGCACCGAGTAAGCAGTATGTCCTGCGTCCCAGTGATTTCCAGCATGAGGGCCTAGGGCCCGCCCTTTACAACTAGGAGGGTGGGGGGGTGCGGACCGCACTGGGTGACACCATCACATGAGGTGACTGCACCGACGCTCTCAGCACGACTACGGCTCCACGGTGACCAGGGAGCAGGCTTCACAGGCCGAGATTCAAGGTGGAAGCGAGCCCCAGGGTCAGACTCACGCACACTCTCTTAAACGCACACGCACACGCGGAATGTTTCAAGCTTCTCTCACACTCTTCCATTTCACCCTCAACCCAGGACACGCTCGTCGTCGTCTCCCAGTTCGGACCCACACGCATTGCTGTCAGCTCCTTAAGCACAAGGACAGAACAGGTGGAAGGAACCCAGTGACACCACATCTGTGCGGATGGATAGATGAATGGCGCTTCCAGGCGCTACTCGCACAGACACAGCTGCGGAGCTCCGGAGGCGGAATCTTGCAGCGTTTGGGCAGCGCGAGTGTGTCCAGCTGAGCAAGACAAGTGCTGGACCCCCCCCCCCCCCCCCTTCTGAAGCACAGGTCAGAGGGACACAAGGCGCTGCGACCCTTCATTCAGACACGGGCTCATCTACCCTCCAGGGGCCCCGGAGACACCCCCGTACCTCACAACAACAAACTGAACACGGTGCAAGGGCGGCAGGGACGTGTCTGTGTCCAGACCCCGCATTCCGACAGGGCTCGTCAGTGTTTCACAACACGGGTGGCGTGGACGGCGGGGCCCGGGGGCGGCAAGAGTGTCCATCAAAGAAAGGCGCCACCCCAAAGCGCGGCCCCATAAGCATGCACTTGCAACAGAATCCCATACAATCATGCGCATCTGAATACCACTCACGAGAACTGCACTTCCCTAGAAAGTAAGTTAAGTAAACAACTCACATTATGTAAATAAAAACCCGACAATCTACTTACAACAACGACAGGTTGTTTGGCGGGAACACTTCAAATGATTCCCAAAGTCACAGGTTTACACGAAGTGTTGTGAAAAGAACTTCCTTCCGTGGCTAAATAATAAAACAAAACTTTGTATTAATGGTAAATATAATACAAAGGACGCATTGACACGCTCGGCACATTTAATAAGTCAAAATGTACTTACACAAAGACGAGAACTGGACAGAGCCCGAGTGCCCCAGGACACGTCTCTGGTCGCATGAACGAGGCGCCGTCCTGGACAGGGGCGTGTGTGGGGTTTAAATAAGGAAACCGAGAAAGAAATGCAAAGCGTGTACTTTGATCACAGCAAGCAATGACGTGTGCAATGACGTGTACCCTGACAACAAACGAGGCGGTCCTGGTGTGAATGGGAAGGTAGCGCCGACATCCACAGTGAGGTGTGACTAGCGCTGCTTGTTGTAAAGACCCTGTGATTGGCGCCTCCTTTCATCCCCTCTGATATGTAAATGTCGGCGGCGCCAGTGACCTGCAGAGGTCCGGTGGATGCAGCGAGATGGAGTTGTTTCGAGTGTGAATGTGTCTGAGGCTTTTAAACAGGAAGGGATCGCCCTGCAGGGTGTGGCAGCCTGGCCTGAGTTAAAGTATGGGGGGGGGGGGGGGCGATCTGTCTTTGAGATAAACTCTGGTATGTGAGGGGGGGAAGGGTGTTGATGTAAGCAGTAAGAGCGATGCAACCTCCAAGGGTTTGTGTGATGTGTTTGAGTAACAATGGCAATTTTAAAACATCCCTGGAATAAAGTTTGTTAACGTTCTTCCCGCTAAAGACATCGAGTGCATATAATGTAAAGAACACATATGGGTAGAAATATGTATTCCTTGTTTCCACATCGTGGCTGCAGCAGCCGTCAATGATGTGTCTTTCTCTCAGCGCGAGGCGCACGTTCATATTTAATGCTGCGGCAGCTGCAGACTTAAAAGGGCCTCTGTGCGCTTTTTATCTTTCTGTTAATGGCAAAGCCCGCGAGCAGCCGCTGCGGCGTCACAAATGCATCAAACCACAGCCGTGGAGATCAAGCAAACACTCTCGACACTGTTCAGCACTGCTGGTTTTTACAAATTGTAACTGAGGGTAGAAAATGAAAGGAAGGAAGCCCTATTGGCTTTCCAAATGCTTGTTGTAATCCATCTGTGTTGGCAGCAAGTGTTGTAGACATTACAGATGATGTATGGATATGGATACTTCGATTCCAGGACTCACGGGCACCCGGGCGTGACTTGTAAACCTCTTGCATTTGAAATGCTGCTTTTATTATATATATATAGTAGGTTGTGTGCGACAGTGAGGTGGGGGGCACCTGGGGAGCGGTGGCGGAGAGGGGCGCACACAGAGGTCGGGCGGTGTTTCGTACACATGACACCATTAAACGCACTAAGGTCAAGGGGTCACTGCACTCTAAGAATAGCTTCCGCCGCCACAAAAATATGCTAAATATATATTGTCCTTGCCCTTGCATAAGGTAAGGAATGTCTGCTAAGCATAGCGTCGTGGGGGGAGGGGGGCAATTGTGCAGCACTCGCAGTGGCACCGAGGCCCCTAACAGAGGTAACGGTCTAATACTTTACTCTGCCGCTTAACCAGGGGACGGGCTCATTGCCTACACCAGGACGATGAACTCAACGCCCTGGACACCTCTGCTAGAAACGATGAGTGCATCAGGTACAGTAGCACCGGTGTTCCAGAACCGTGGCGGGGCGACTGAACACCGCCAATGCACGCTGCGCTCGAACCACAGCTGGAAGGGGACCAGTCCAGGGGTACTCATAGTACGGCCCGCGGGCCTCCAGCGGCCCGCGGGCCGTCCAAACATCGTACCCTTTTTAATATATATATATATTTTAATAGTGTCAGCAAACACCCCTGCGGCAGCGCGAGTCAAAAGACTGCTGCTCTGTGGGGGCCGGGGCCGGGGGGGCCTACGAGGTGAACAAAGCCTCATTAACATGGGAATGGTCTTTTAAAGACCTGTGAATTGCTCGGGTGCGGCTGTGCCCGGAAGCTGTCTCAACCCAGGCACACACAGGTAGCATTTGAAGACAAAGGTGTGTATAAATCTAGTAGGCTTTGGGGCAGATTTATGATGACTGGCGCATCCCCAGGGATGCGCCAGTCATCCTGCGCCATGCCTCCGCCACCCATGGTGCGCCGCATTTATAATGGGGCAAAAACGGCCTATGGTGCGCCGCATTTATAATGGGGCAAAAACGGCACAGATGCGTGACGCATCTGTGCCGTAAATGTGGCGCATTGCTGGAGCTGCGTCACAAGCGCGACGCAGCTCCAGCAAGGCTCGGGGGTGCCCCATCTATACAATGCTGCGTCAAGACCTACGCCTGCTTCAAGCAGGCGCAGGGTTTTGACGCAGCATTGTCCTGAAAGTGACTGAGTGAAATCTTATAGATTTCACTCAGCCACTTTTAGGAGGCGTTCCTGCGCAGGAACACCCCCCCTGTGCAGGAACGCCTCCTATGGCGCAGGGCTTTACAACGTGACGCATCTCCTAGATGCGTCACGTTGTAAATAGGGCGCAGTGTTTGCGCCGCCGTTGCGTCAAACAAAGTGACGCACCCGCAGCGCAAGGCCTTCATAAATCTGCCCCCCAGTGTTTTAAACAAGGGGAAATCTAGTTGAGATTTGATGCTAGCTATACCAACTCTAGTTTGGCTTCTGAATCTAAAAACATCTATATTTGGTATTTTTGAGCAAACCGGCTCCAGGGGGAGGATGGATGGCTACCTGGCCTTAAAGAGGTACAATTCATCCTTGTCTGCCAACCTATCAAATGGCGCCGTTTGAAAGTCAGGGGGTGCTAGGGTAGAACCAGTCACAGGTCAGCCTTGCATCTCTAAGGGAATGAGGGCTTTGGACGAGTGAGACCCTGTAAGGCCGACGGGGCTGGGCCAGCGTCAGCCACACTTGTGCAGCTAAACGATGAAGAAAGACTACTCGGCTGGTCACTGCATTTTAAAAGTGCAGAAAGGCAGAAGTATGCAGCAACATTATATCTATCGTCTCACTTTTAACACCTTCTCGGTTTTTACTGATAAATGACAACTCCGCCGCACTGTTTTTGTTATAGACATGCACGGACGATTTTCTCAGTTTAGGTCCTATCTGGAAATCAAATGAGGCGGGGCGGAGTCAGTCACGTCATGTTATTAGGTTGGCATAGAAGGGTTTGTCATTCTGTTTGTATCTGGAAGAAAATGGAAAATGAAACTCTATTTAAAAAGGGAAAAAGTGTTCCAAGAAATGGCACACGTTTTTAAGGGAAGACAAAAGCAAATATATGTTATATTAAAATGTCTATATATGGAGAGGAATTTGAGTTTGATCCTTAGTCTGGATGGGGCTAATGAGTTTTAATTAAGGGTCTCAGTTAAGGTTTGACGGGTTGGGCACCAAACCATTGGGCTGGGGCTTAGGACAGATACACATTTCCTTTCCCCTGACATACACTGGGGTGAGTGTTGGGGGGCTTAGGACAGACACACAGAGGGAGCGCGAGGGAGAGGCAGACAGAGGGAGCGTGAGGGAGAGGCAGACAGAGGGAGCGTGAGGGAGAGGCAGACAGAGGGAGAGCGAGGGAGAGGCAGACAGAGGGAGAGCGCGGGAGAGTGATGGAGAGCGAGGGAGGGAAACTGAGGCAGACAGAGGGAGAGCGAGGGAGGGAGACAGAGTGAGAAGCAGACAGAGGGAGAGCGAGGGAGGGAGACAGAGGCCGAGGGAGGGAGACAGAGGCAGACAGAGTTAGAGCGAGGGAGAGGCAGACAGAGGGAGAGCGCGGGAGAGTGATGGAGAGCGAGGGAGGGAGACAGAGGCAGACAGAGGGAGAGGGGGGGAGGGAGACAGAGGGAGAGCCAGACAGAGGGAGGGAGAAGCAGACAGAGGGAGTGCAAGGGAGAGCGAGGGAGGGAGACAGAGGCCCAGGGAGGGAGACAGAGGCAGACAGAGTTAGAGCGAGGGAGAGGCAGACAGAGGGAGAGCGAGGGAGAGGCAGACAGAGGGAGAGCACGGGAGAGTGATGGAGAGTGAGGGAGGGAGACTGAGGCAGACAGAGGGAGAGGGGGGGAGGGAGACAGAGGGAGAGCGAGGGAGGGAGACAGAGGGAGAGCCAGACAGAGGGAGAGCAAGGGAGAGCGAGGGAGGGAGACAGAGGCCCAGGGAGGGAGACAGAGGCAGACAGAGTTAGAGCGAGGGAGAGGCAGACAGAGGGAGAGCGAGGGAGAGGCAGACAGAGGGAGAGCACGGGAGAGTGATGGAGAGTGAGGGAGGGAGACTGAGGCAGACAGAGGGAGAGGGGGGGAGGGAGACAGAGGGAGAGCCAGACAGAGGGAGAGGGAGGCAGAAGTAGACAGAGGGAGAGCAAGGGAGAGTGAGGGAGGGAGACAGAGGCCCAGGAAGGGAGACAGAGGCAGACAGAGTTAGAGCGAGGGAGAGGCAGACAGAGGGAGAGCGAGGGAGAGGCAGACAGAGGGAGAGCACAGGAGAGTGATGGAGAGCGAGGGAGGGAGACAGAGGCAGACAGAGGGAGAGGGGGGAGGGAGACAGAGGGAGAGCCAGACAGAGGGAGAGGGAGGGAGAAGCAGACAGAGGGAGAGCAAGGGAGAGCAAGAGAGGGAGACAGAGGCCCAGGGACAGAGACAGAGGCAGACAGAGTTAGATCGAGGGAGAGGCAGACAGAGGGAGAGCGAGGGAGAGTGATGGAGAGCGAGGGAGGGAGACAGAGGCAGACAGAGGGAGAGCGAGGGAGGGAGATAAAGGGAGAGCCAGACAGAGGGAGAGCGAAGGAGAGTGAGGGAGAGCGAGGGAGAGGCAGACAGAGGGAGAGCGAGGGAGGGAGACATAGGCCGAGGGAGGGAGACAGAGGCAGACAGAGGGAGAGCGAGGGAGGGAGACAGAGCGAGGGAGGGAGACAGAGCGAGGGAGAGAGGCAGAGCGAGGGAGGGAGGCAGAGCGAGGGAGGGAGACCTCAGAGTGAGGGAGGGGGAAGGAGAGAGAAGGAGACAGAGGGAAGGAGGGAGAGGGAAGTAGACAGAGGGAGACAGGGAAGGAGGGAGAAGAAAGGAGAGAGGGAGAGGGAAATAGAGTGAGGAGAGGGAAACAGAGAGGGAGAGGGTTACAGAGAGAGGGAGAGAGAGACAGAGAGAGAGAGAGAGAGAGACTGAGAAAGAACGAGAGAGAGAGAGATGTGTGTATGTCGGGTCTGGTGGCTGAGTGGACGAAGGCGTCCGCTGCAGGGACCAGTGATCAACCTCATGGTACCAGTTTTTTTTGTTGCTCGAGGCCTGCCTCCTCCCCCGCTGACCCCGCCCCCACCGGTGAGGCCCTCGGCCACATACCACACTGTAAATTTGGCCCCCGAGAGAAAGTTTGTGAGTACCCATGGGCTAGAGGTATGACCAACAGATGGCTCCGTCTGGAGCTGTCCACAAAATAAAGAAATCATGGAAAAGATATACTTAGAGCAGTTCTTGTTATCTTTCCATCCTCCCATACAGAAGTGGGTAAGACAACATAGCAGCGTTACCCTTTCGACAGCTGTGGTAATCGTTAGTGCTTATAGTCGTGCTCAAGACCTCCCGAAAGGGAAAGAAGCGAGTAGCAGGAGGGGCAAGACACCAGGGGCTGTGAGGCCTAGCAAACCCCAAGGTCCCTGAAAACCAGAAGCCACAGCACGGACCTCAGGGTTTCCATTGCACTGGGATGGGACATCAGCCTGGTGCCATCTTCATATTACACCGGATGTATGATGTTACAACGCATACTTTTACATCGCGTGCCTTTACAACGCGGTATTTACAACGAATACCATTACAACGCATAATGCTTTTAGGCGCTGGATAGTGAATTGTTTAATTTACTATTCCAACTCTAGTCCCCGTGGATAGTAGGGAAGGTGTTGGATAGTACATTAAACCCATTCCCTATCCTAGAGTGCCCCCCAGCGCAATGCGTTGTAATGGTTTGCGTTGTAAAAGTTGCATTGTAAAGGCACTGCGTGGTAAAAGTTGCGTTGTAAAGGTTGTTTACCATTACACCAGCACCTTAATGTAATTCCCAGCCCCACCCCCAGGCCAGCAGACTTAGGACTGGTGATTGGTTCCTAAGCTCCAAGCAAACCTGAGCCCTCCTCTCACACCTGCCCAGGTCCCTTAAGGCTTTGCAGGGTGCACCCCACATCATTCTCCTCCATCTTGTGAGTTTCAGCCTACCTGTGCCCCAGATTGCTGTGAGCAGAGTCCAGGAAGTGGTAAGGAGGCAGACTCTTGATATTTCTTTCCTAAAAAGGTTAAAAAACGATTTTCCATACCTGTGATTGCATCATCTCTTCTTTTTTTTAAATGTCTTTAACTGTCTTTGCCTGAGGTTGTTACACTTTAAAATTGTAGTTTTAACCTGTCCGTGATTGCATATTTTATCACCTGTTTTTGTGTTTAAACTTGTGTTTTTTCCTGCCCATTATTGCTTCCATTTAACCTGTTGAATTGTGGGATTTGCTGTCCAAACTCTGTCGTTTTACCCTCTCATTCCCACTGACTAACCGTTTTTCCCTCCAAATTTCTCCTTTGGTCTGTGCTAAGGCCTGTATGTTAAGAAGTTCACACCCAGCCAAAATTTTGTGTTAACAAGTCAGTGAAACCAGCCCCCGTTTCCCCCTAGCAACAGGGATATTCTGCATCAGAGCGTGCTCTTAGGCAGCAGTAATCTTCTGTGAGCTGTTTACACGGTGTTTAATATGGACTGTGCACTTCATTTTTTGGCCAGGAGAGGGAGTAAAGTTTTAACTTACTTGCCTTTTGGAATTGTGTTTATCTATATTATTGACTTCAATAACCATAAGGATATCCAAACACCCAAATAAAATGCAAAATTAACCGAACAGCCAAGCCCCAGAAGCATTCTGGAAAGGTTGGGGATCGACAGCGAAACAGATAGAGTTCGGCTACGACAAATTAAAGAAGGGCTTCATGAACCTCCTCAGGCCCTATACTATAGGGCTAGAGGTATGACCACAGATGCTCCGTCTGGAGCTGTCCACAAAATTAAGAAATCATGGAAAAGATATACTTAGAGCAGTTCTTGTTATCTTTCCATCCTCCCATACAGAAGTGGGTAAGACAACATAGCAGCGTTACCCTTTCGACAGCTGTGGTAATCGTTAGTGCTTATAGTCGTGCTCAAGACCTCCCGAAAGGGAAAGAAGCGAGTAGCAGGAGGGGCAAGACACCAGGGGCTGTGAGGCCTAGCAAACCCCAAGGTCCCTGAAAACCAGAAGCCACAGCACGGACCTCAGGGTTTCCATTGCACTGGGATGGGACATCAGCCTGGTGCCATCTTCATATTACACCGGATGTATGATGTTACAACGCATACTTTTACATCGCGTGCCTTTACAACGCGGTATTTACAACGAATACCATTACAACGCATAATGCTTTTAGGCGCTGGATAGTGAATTGTTTAATTTACTATTCCAACTCTAGTCCCCGTGGATAGTAGGGAAGGTGTTGGATAGTACATTAAACCCATTCCCTATCCTAGAGTGCCCCCCAGCGCAATGCGTTGTAATGGTTTGCGTTGTAAAAGTTGCATTGTAAAGGCACTGCGTGGTAAAAGTTGCGTTGTAAAGGTTGTTTACCATTACACCAGCACCTTAATGTAATTCCCAGCCCCACCCCCAGGCCAGCAGACTTAGGACTGGTGATTGGTTCCTAAGCTCCAAGCAAACCTGAGCCCTCCTCTCACACCTGCCCAGGTCCCTTAAGGCTTTGCAGGGTGCACCCCACATCATTCTCCTCCATCTTGTGAGTTTCAGCCTACCTGTGCCCCAGATTGCTGTGAGCAGAGTCCAGGAAGTGGTAAGGAGGCAGACTCTTGATATTTCTTTCCTAAAAAGGTTAAAAAACGATTTTCCATACCTGTGATTGCATCATCTCTTCTTTTTTTTAAATGTCTTTAACTGTCTTTGCCTGAGGTTGTTACACTTTAAAATTGTAGTTTTAACCTGTCCGTGATTGCATATTTTATCACCTGTTTTTGTGTTTAAACTTGTGTTTTTTCCTGCCCATTATTGCTTCCATTTAACCTGTTGAATTGTGGGATTTGCTGTCCAAACTCTGTCGTTTTACCCTCTCATTCCCACTGACTAACCGTTTTTCCCTCCAAATTTCTCCTTTGGTCTGTGCTAAGGCCTGTATGTTAAGAAGTTCACACCCAGCCAAAATTTTGTGTTAACAAGTCAGTGAAACCAGCCCCCGTTTCCCCCTAGCAACAGGGATATTCTGCATCAGAGCGTGCTCTTAGGCAGCAGTAATCTTCTGTGAGCTGTTTACACGGTGTTTAATATGGACTGTGCACTTCATTTTTTGGCCAGGAGAGGGAGTAAAGTTTTAACTTACTTGCCTTTTGGAATTGTGTTTATCTATATTATTGACTTCAATAACCATAAGGATATCCAAACACCCAAATAAAATGCAAAATTAACCGAACAGCCAAGCCCCAGAAGCATTCTGGAAAGGTTGGGGATCGACAGCGAAACAGATAGAGTTCGGCTACGACAAATTAAAGAAGGGCTTCATGAACCTCCTCAGGCCCTATACTATAGGGCTAGAGGTATGACCACAGATGCTCCGTCTGGAGCTGTCCACAAAATTAAGAAATCATGGAAAAGATATACTTAGAGCAGTTCTTGTTATCTTTCCATCCTCCCATACAGAAGTGGGTAAGACAACATAGCAGCGTTACCCTTTCGACAGCTGTGGTAATCGTTAGTGCTTATAGTCGTGCTCAAGACCTCCCGAAAGGGAAAGAAGCGAGTAGCAGGAGGGGCAAGACACCAGGGGCTGTGAGGCCTAGCAAACCCCAAGGTCCCTGAAAACCAGAAGCCACAGCACGGACCTCAGGGTTTCCATTGCACTGGGATGGGACATCAGCCTGGTGCCATCTTCATATTACACCGGATGTATGATGTTACAACGCATACTTTTACATCGCGTGCCTTTACAACGCGGTATTTACAACGAATACCATTACAACGCATAATGCTTTTAGGCGCTGGATAGTGAATTGTTTAATTTACTATTCCAACTCTAGTCCCCGTGGATAGTAGGGAAGGTGTTGGATAGTAAATTAAACCCATTCCCTATCCTAGAGTGCCCCCCAGCGCAATGCGTTGTAATGGTTTGCGTTGTAAAAGTTGCGTTGTAAAGGCACTGCGTGGTAAAAGTTGCGTTGTAAAGGTTGTTTACCATTACACCAGCACCTTAATGTAATTCCCAGCCCCACCCCCAGGCCAGCAGACTTAGGACTGGTGATTGGTTGCTAAGCTCCAAGCAAACCTGAGCCCTCCTCTCACACCTGCCCAGGTCCCTTAAGGCTTTGCAGGGTGCACCCCACATCATTCTCCTCCATCTTGTGAGTTTCAGCCTACCTGTGCCCCAGATTGCTGTGAGCAGAGTCCAGGAAGTGGTAAGGAGGCAGACTCTTGATATTTCTTTCCTAAAAAGGTTAAAAAACGATTTTCCATACCAGTGATTGCATCATCTCTTCTTTTTAAAAAAAATGTATTTAACTGTCTTTGCCTGAGGTTGTTACACTTTAAAATTGGAGTTTTAACCTGCCCGTGATTGCATATTTTATCACCTGTTTTTGTGTTTAAACTTGTGTTTTTTCCTGCCCATGATTGCATCCATTTAACCTGTTGAATTGTGGGATTTGCTGTCCAAACCCTGTCCTTTTTCACTCTCATTCCCACTGACTATCAGTTTTCCCTCCAAATTTCTCCTTTGGTCTGTGCTAAGACCTGTATGTTAAGAAGTTCACCCCCAGCCAACATTTTGTGTTAACAAGTCAGTGAAACCAGCCCCCATTTCCCCCTAGCAACAGGGATATTCTGCATCAGAGCGTGCTCTTAGACAGCAGTAATCTTTTGTGAGCTGTTTAAACTGTGTTTAATATGGACTGTGCACTTCATTTTTTGGCCAGGAGAGGGAGTAAAGTTTTAACCTACTTGCCTTTTGGAATTGTGTTTATCTATATTATTGACTTCAATAACCACAAGGATATCCAAACACACATATAAAATGCAAAATTAACCGAACAGCCAAGCCCCAGAAGCATTCTGGAAAGGTTGGGGATCGACAGCGAAACATATAGAGTTCGGCTACGACAAATTAAAGAAGGGCTCCACGAACCTCCTCAGGCCCTATACTATAGGGCTAGAGGTATGACCACAGATGCTCCGTCTGGAGCTGTCCACAAAATTAAGAAATCATGGAAAAGATATACTTAGAGCAGTTCTTGTTATCTTTCCATCCTCCCATACAGAAGTGGGTAAGACAACATAGCACGTTACCCTTTCGACAGCAGCGGTAATCGTTAGTCACAGTTTAAACAGCTCACAGAAGATCACTGCTGTCTAAGAGCACTCTCTGATGTAGAATATTCCTGTTACTGGGGGTAGGGGGGCAACTGGGGGCTCTTGCTACTCTCGGCTGCCTTTGACACGATTGACCATGACACTCTGAAACAAAGACTCTATGAAGCCGGCATAGAGGGAACTGCTCTAGACTGGATCGTTGTGTAGTATAGGGATAGTTGCGGAAGACATTGTGACGCGAAAAGTTAATTAGTTTGAACAGGGTGGATGAGCGATAATACATGTAGAAAAAACGTGAGCAGTACAGAAGGTTCACGCTGTTGCATCTAAGCTTGTTTTTCAGCATTCCGCAGACGTGACTGTCTGCAGCTGGTATGATAAGAAGGCACGGGAAGCAGGAAGTGTGGGAGAGAGGCAGCCAAAGGTTATGTTGGCCCTGAGGAAGAGCTCAGGAAAAATCTAGGAGCGTTAAGGCAGCCAAAGGACACGTTCTGATAAAGCTAGAAATTGCGAGAAAGGAACAGAATATGACATAAGCCAAGCTTCAGGTTATTTAAAGACAGAGACGCGTGCGAAGGGTCTGAAGCTTGCTGATGGGACTGTGCAAGCCGCCATCGCCCATAGCTGCCTCCCTGGCTGTGCTGTTCCTTGGCTGTGGTGCTCGAGAGGGACTCGAGAGGAAGGAAAAGGGCTTCTCAGCACTGTGGATCAGTTAAGTTCCACCTAGGGATGTTGGGACTTTATTTCAGTGCTTTATTCTATTGATAAAGACATAAGGGTTATATTTGCAAGCAAATGTATTATGCTTTACTTAGATTCTTGTGCTTATAAGAATGTTATGAATATCCTAATGTAATCTAATATTCACTGTACATTTCATAGTCAGTTGATTAATGCTGTTTTACAAGTCAAGAACAAGGGAATGGTATTTCAACTGTTACATGGCTTTCAATTAGGTGTTTGACGCTAAGCAGCTAAGCTTACTTAATGCTGGTCTAGTGGACATTATACTTGTGTATATGATTATATTTTCTTTTAGTCAATCTTCTCATTATTATGAGATTGTATCAAAATGCCTTGCTTTGATTCTAACTCCTATATTTACTTTACTATTTCATTAAAGTTGATTTGTACACACTATTGGTCTGTTGCTCCTCATTGAGTGTCCTTATTGACTTATATCCGAATATTTGGATTAACTGGCAGCTGTCAGTCTACTACACTTGGTACCAGGAGTGGGTTATAAGTCAATAATGCCTCTGTGGGGACGCAAAAAGAATAAAGCAGAGAGAGAAGGGCAGAAAGGGGCGGAAGCCAGGTCGATTCCCGGGTGGTTATCGACTGACCCATTTACTGGTGTTGCAGGAATCCTGAATCGGTCGGTAGAAGCCTAGAGTACCCTCGGCTGTGCAAGTGAGGGGACCAGTGCGTAAAGAGACCTGGGATCCCAATACTTGGGATGGGACAGTTTCTGATGATGATGACTGGGATTGGAAGTACATGTAGCAGAACTAGGGGAAATGATAAGTGAAAAAGAAGGGACTTTGGAAGCTCGCCCTCTTGTGCAAAACAAATCAAAGGAGGTAGACGGATTAATTAGGAATGCTCCTTCACATATGAAAGGTGCCTTGTTAGCCCTTCTGGGACCTGCCCAGGGGAGACCAGTGGGGGAAGTAGAGCTATTAATGGCACGGTTGGAAGGGATTGACAGGCAGAAGTCAACCAGAGCTGTAGGACTAGATAATAAATACAAGTGAGGAGAATCCACAATAAAAGTAACCAGGCGGCAAATGTGGATAGATTTATTAACCCCTTGAATGCTGGTGACGGAACCACTCCGTCACCAGCCACGGATGCGCTGTGCTGGTGACGGAGTGGTTCTGTCACGGCCCAGCATCAATCCCGCGCCTGCGCTGAGCGTTCCATTGAGCGGGAGGGGCTGTGACGGAATCACTCCGTCACAAGCACAGTGCGCCCGTGGCTGGTGACGGAGTGGTTCCGTCACCAGCATGGCGGCGCAGCGCCCCCCCCCCACTACCCCCCAGCACTGCAGCGGAATTACCGCTACGGCCAAGGGGTTAAATGCTGGAATAAAATAAGAGGAAGCCAACTACTTATTTGCTTAACAAATGGAAAGCACCTCAGCGTAGACAAAAGGAAAAGAATGCACAGAGTGAAAAACAGCCCCCTGCTCCACCAATGGGAGAAGCAGAGGAAAAGAGGACAGAGCCAAGTAAAAATAGGAAAGTGCCTATCTCAACTTTATATCCTGACTTGCCCAGCGATGGCTGGGAAGTTCCAGAACCTTTATGAAGGTCAGGCCAAACCCCGGGAATTAGAGAAGTGTAAGAGGTAAGCCCCTGGGATAGGCGGCCATATGTACCTCTTACTATATATTGGCAGAAAGGAACACAACATGTTATGGCACTGCTTGATACCAGAGTGGAAGTGACCTTAATAAACGGGAACCCCAAAAGACTGCCAGGGAAAATTGCAATCACTAATGGCTATGGGGGTGCTGAGACAGAAGCAAAACCTGTTAGGCTTAAAACGTCAATAAGTAAAGGACTACCTTTTACAGCAGAAATACTAATGGCAGAGGTACCCGAATACATAATTGGCATGGATTTGCTACTAGGCAAAACAATCAAGATGCAATGGGGGACATTCACCTTTGGTGTAAGATGTATGCACATAAAGAAGTCTATGACAATTTTAGTTGGTCATGCAAAATGGAGTCCATTACATGTGCCCCCGCCGGCAGAGCCAGTATGTATTAAACAATATAGAATACTCGGAGGACACAAAGAAATTTCAGAAACAATTCAAGGGCTACTAGATGCAGGCATGCTTAGACCAGCTGTGAGTCCATTTAATTCTCCTATATGGCCTTTAAAGAAACCTGATAATACATATAGAATGACTGTTGATTATCGACAACTGAATAAAGTGGCCCCACCTTTAGCAACTACAGTCTCAGACATTATCACTATGATTGAAAAGTTGAGCAAAGAAGTAGGGGAGTGGCATGCTATAATTGATTTAGCAAATGCCTTTTTCGCAATGTTATGTTATGTTATGTTAATTTATGTCTTTTATAGCGCACGGCTACTCCGTAGAGTGTCTCGGCGCTTTTAATACAACCATCGCAGAGTAACACAACACATTAAAGCCAGGAGGGACAGGGAATAGAAACCAACTACTGGGCAAAAAGCCAGGTTTTAAGGCCCTTCCTGAAAATCAGCATATTAACAGTGCTGCGAAGTGACAGAGGCAGCATATTCCACATCTGTGGTGCCATCAGCCCAAAAGAACGGCCCCCAATGCGGGCCTTTTTTACTCGAGGGACCACCGCCAGAAACAGGGATTCAGACCTCAAAGATCGGGTCGGATGATAAAAGACCAGCCTCTTCTGGAGATATTTTGCCCCCGAGGCATGGAGAGCCTTATGGCCCAAGGTCAAGGCCTTAAACATTATCCGTTTCCAGACAGGCAGCCAGTGGAGCGACTGCAAGAGTCCCGAGACTCTGGTGCGCCTATGAAGGCCAAAAATGGCCCGAGCAGCCGCGTTCTGGACCACCTGGAGCCGCTGCAAGAGATAGTCCGGCAACCCAAGATACAGGACATTGGAGTAGTCCAATCTCGAGCCGATTAAGGCCTGCACCGTCAATTTCCTATGATCTACTGAAAGTAATGGGAAGAACTTACGCAGTATCCTAAGCAGACCAAAACAAGTTCCCGAGAGACCAAGAATCTGAGACCTTAACGCCAGGCCGTTATCCAACTTAATTCCCAGATCCTTAGCCACCTGCGACGAGTGTGCTGGAGGAAACATGTTAACAGGCCACCATTCCTACCAGTCTGGATCGTGAGGACAGCCGAAGAAGAGTACCTCAGATTTGTCTGAGTTGCATTTGAGGCTGTTCAGCTGAAACTATTCGAAGACAGCCCCCAGGCACTCACGGATACTCTCTCCGTCAAACTCTTCTCCTTTCCTACACGTGAAAAGGAGCTGAGTATCGTCAGCATAGGATACGATCTGGGCCCCGTAAGACTCCGCCAGTGCCGCAAGAGGGGTCATAAAGATGTTAAAAAGCGTCGGGCTCAGCACAGAACCCTGTGGAACTCTGACTCCCAAAGGCGGCATCACGGCAGAGCTGGGTGGGGCCCAGACCGTTTGTCGGCGACCAGCCAAAAATGATCTAAACCAGCTGAAAACCGTCCCCCTCAGACCGATCTCATAAAGTCTGATAAGGAGACCCTCATGGGGGACGGTGTCAAAGGCCGCCGACAAGTCCAGCATGACAAGCATGACCTTGCCTCCCGAGTCCCGCACCTCTTTAATAGCCTCGGACACCTCCAAAAGCGCCGTCTCTGTGCTTAAATTGGGGCGGAAGCCAGATTGAGTGGGGTGCAGGAGACTGTAAGATTCCAAGAAATTCGAGAGCACACTATGAACATGCTTCTCAAGAATCTTTGCCAGTGCCGGGAGGAGAGAGATTGGCCTGTAATTGGCCAAGGCCTCCGGGTCAAGACCAGGCTTCTTGGTAAGGGGAATGACCATCGCCTGTTTCCAGGCCTGTGGAACCACCCCCCGACTCAAAGAAAGATTCAAGAGCGGGTTAGCCAATGGATTTATAGCATCAGCCATTTTCGCAAGGAATTTGGCCGGACATGGGTCAAGAGGCGAGCCCGACTTAAGGTTGGCCATAAATGCCAACGATGAAGAACTCGAAAGGGGTGGAAAATCTGCCAAGACTGGGCCCACAAAAGGCCACGAACCAGACCCATCTTCAGAACTCCAAGGAACTTCAGATACCCTCGGGGGAAGAGAGTCCTGGATCAGTTTGATCTTAGTAGTAAAAAAATCAGCGAGAGCTGAGACCCAAGAGTCCGATGGAGCGACCTGAGTTGAGTTAGTTCGTGCGGTAATGAATTCCCTAACAATAGTAAAAATCTCCTTACAGGAATTGGAGGACGCCTCTATCCTTCTTGCAAAATAGCCCTTTTTCTCCAGAAGGATGTCACAATGGTAGGCCTTAACCACAGCAATTGACATTGTTGAGGCGAGCCAAGACCAATTTTCTGTGAGTTGGCTCGATAGACAGCACACGTTCACAAAACTGCCTCAGGGATATGTACACAGCCCCACATTGTGTCATGGATTGATAGCCAGAGATCTGGCCAACTTCTCGGCAGGAGACAGCCGCCTGGCACATTATATTGATGACATCATGATAACTGGAGACACCAAAGGACAGGTCTCAGGAACACTAGAGAGGTTCATTGAATACCTACAACAAAGAGGGTGGGCTATTAACCCTAAAAAGGTCCAAGGCCCTACACAGGAGGTCAAATTCTTGGGTGCTATTTGGTCAGGACCAGTTAAAAAGAATACCACAACACGTGATTGATACAGTACAGCAGCTAAGGGTTCCTACAACAAAGGCAGAAGCACAACGGCTCATTGGCTTGATGGGGTTTTGGAGGCAGCATATCCCTCATCTAGGATTAATACTGAAGGCATTATATCAAGTGTACAGGAAGAAACATGTCTTTCAATGGGGGCCTGAACAACAAGAGGCCTTTGAAGGGGCGAATTATGCATTACAGAATTATTTTGCACTAGGTTCAATCACAGAAGGAGACCCATTTGAACTAGAGGTGATAATACAGGATGATGTAGTGATGTGGAGCCTATGGCAGACACAGGGAAGAAAGAAAGTGCCACAAGGATCCTGGTCAAAGAAATTAACACCATCCATGAGCAAGTATACCCCATTATAGAAAGAATTAGCAGGAGCATACTGGGCGCTGGTGGAAACAGAGCGCATAACTGGTGACCGGCCAGCTACCCTAAGAACGCGAGTCCCTCTGCTAGGCTGGATAAAGGAAGGAGGGGTTGGGGCCGAAGTAGGTCGAGCACAGGAGTCTACCATTGTAAAGTGGAAATGGTATCTGCAGCAGAGAGCAACACCTGGGCCAGCAGGAGGGTCAAAGTTACAAGAAGACATGCTGGGAGCAGTGGACTAACAGGCAATAGCCCCCCCATCAGAAGTTATTGAAATGGAACCTTCGCCGTTCAAAACAGCCCCACCCTTTGAACAGCTTACTGAAGAAGAACAACAAAATGCATGGTTTACAGATGGAACCGCTCGATAGCATCAAGGCAAAAGACAATGGCAGGCAGTTGCATTCCAGCTTGCCACAGGAACGCTGTTGTTGCGAGGAGGAGATAATGGATCAAGCCAGCTTTCTGAACTGCAGGGGGTAGCAGCAGTAATTGAGCAAGCCCCCATTGGAGAGAAAACATTTGTGTACACTGACAGTTGGGTCACTTATCAAGGACTAATAAGTTGGGCTCCAACTTGGCACAAAGACGGATGGAAGATTAAGGGCACTCCTATCTGGGGTGGTGAGCAGCTTTGGGAAGAGATGTGGAATAAAAAGCAGAAGTGTCAGCTATATGTGGGCCACGTGGATGCTCATTGGTCATCAGACACCTCCCTTGCATCTCTATTCAACAATACTGCAGATCAAATGGCCAAAACACGAACTGTGGTCATCAATGAAGAAGCAGAAGTGGCCTTGGCAAACTGAGTGACTGTAGCGATCACCCACCTGAGAACAATTAAACAGGCTATTCACCTCAACAGATATAAACCAGCTCCCGGGCTTAGATTAAGAAAAGGACCGAGGGACAACAGTTCCCAGCAGGCAGTGGGGCGAGGTCGAGGGAGGCAGAGGGTAGGCCATTTATAAGTACATCCTCCGCCTGAGGCAAGTGCTTGACAATTGTTTTGGATTGTGAGTCAAGATGGCGGATGGTGATCCCCGCCGGATTCCAGCGTGAAGCCTTTTCAGCATCGTTCCAGAATCGGCTGAGGACTGTTTTTCATCCCATTTGCAGTGCCCGCTCTTCAGATTTCCCCGAAGAGAGTTATTGGCGGTACAGATAACTACGAGAAGAATCCAGTGCGCTTCCTTCCCGTGTCATTCATTCCTTGTTTTCTGTGTACCAGAGCCGCTTTTCTCGCAAAGGAAACGCTGGAGCATTTTCCTTGCTACCGTGGTTCACGTTTCATTAATTTCTACCTTACCCTGCTCATACAGAGGACACACCGGAGCGTGTTTTTCGCAGCTCTGCAACATTTGGCTGTACTTGCTCGTTTGTGCTTTTGCCTGCCCCTGACTTCCTAATTATTAAAGAGTACTGTAACTGGCACTCCTACACAGTCAAGTATGTTGCTTCCGCAAGTTAATGTACACTCTAAGATGAAAACGGAAGAAACAACCTCACCATTATCTGTGACAAGTATTTCAAATTGTTTGACGGTTCCGGTGACTGGGGGAGAGGGCTGATCCTCGGTTGTTAGCAAGATCCGATAGCCCTAGGGTGGGACTAAATCATTATCCACAGCAGGTCCTCCACCTTCCACCTGCGGCCTCTCCACTGGTATTGGTTTTGGCAAACATACCAATCTTGAGGGAGAACCAGCCTGAATCGACAATTCAATTAATGGATAAATGTCTGCATTGGCTTTCGTGCCACATAACTGACTTGGGGGTGGGGGCGGGGGCGGTCCGTTATCCAATCAAAATATTATGGCAAGGAGAGTGGGATGGTTGGGCACGTCCACTAAGTCTATTTCGGGTGACTGTGTGGTGATAAATGTTAGCAATGCGTATGTGGTTAGAAATTTTTTGAGCCAGCTGCATAAAATCCCCCCAAAGGGCACTCAGAGTATCCCCTGCCATTGGAGCATTTCTATAATCATAGTGGACTTCATGGAAATGAACAGAGGGGCCAGGTAAGGAGAGGTCCCTTATGGAAGTATAGAGAGGGAACCACTGGTACTCCAGGGTTGAGCTTGGATAATAGATATGCCGCCCTGACAGACCTGGAAGCATGTGACTGACTACCCCCAGGCGGCCCTGACCCTGACAACGGAGTGGATATCCCAGGTCAAAAAGGAAGATCGTCCTGGAGTCATTCTGGCGTCATCTGATGACCTCAGCCGGGATATTCCTGCAATTATCTGGGGAAATCATCCCAAGCCATCCTGAAGTATGCCTACAGGGATACATATTTAAATGAGATGACTCTTTAGAGTCATCACAACAACTGCTCCAGGAAGGTGTCCTGATTACTTCAATTGAAAATGCGTGATGATCTTGTTTTACTTCTGGAATACTAATTGACAACTTCAGGATGAGTGTGAAGTATTCCTGGATGATTTCAGGACAACATCAGGATTACTGTGGCTAACTCCAGGATGGTGTCCCGATTACATCAATTAAAAATGTGTGATAAATCGTGTACTACTTAACAAATACTAAGTGACAATTTCAGGATGAGTGTGAATTACTCCAGGATGACTTCAAGAACACGTCACGGTTATTGTGGATGACTCCAGTGTGATTTTATGACAACTTCAGAATGAGTGTGTATTAATTTTAGATACCTTGTGGACTACTGCAGGATGAACGGAATTTACAATTAATATACACAAGGAGAGTGGGGGAAGCACCCTATGATCCATTCCATAACCAATTCATAACAACGAAGAGTACCCAGTGGAATCATTTAGAAGTAACCCCATTCGTAACCACCAAGAGTATCCACTGAGCGGGCACTCTAGGTTATTACAAATGATGATTACTTCTGAATGATTCTATGAAATGCTCTGCATGCTTGTGGATCATTCCTCAATGTTTAAATAGTGCGGTATGGTTGGGTGATTTCTTGACGACCGTGACGCAAGCACATTCTCCGAATGCCATTTTTCTCAACCAGTATTCCTTGGGTATCATTTAAAAACACAAATGTGAAATTAATATATGGGAGAAACACAGCATCCCTGTAAAAAATAAAATGGTTTGGATTTAAAACTTTTTCCTTCTTTACACAAGGTTGCGACGATATAAAATGAATTTGTGAAGAAAGTAAGAATGTCAGTTTGCATTGAGTAGCAACCTTGCAACTTTTGACATTTTCCCATTGTGTTTTGTCTTCATTTGAGGTAAAGTGCATTACCCTAAGTTTTGATAGGTTGACCTGTAGCAATACACAGAACAAAGAATTGGTTGAAATAAAATTGATCTGAAGTTACTTGCATTTGTAAGCTTTTATTTACCCAAAGCACGTCCTTGGCCTCAAAGAGGAATTAGACCCTGTACAAGATAACATTCAAAAGTAAGCAAAAAGAATTTTATAAATTCAACAAAACAAGCAACTCTGTTGTGTTCCCAGATTTCGAGTAGTTTGTCCTCTTTTGCAATTGCAGATAAATATGGAAAGAGTACCCCTTATTGATTGGTTGTTGAGAGGTAGGCAGCTTGCAGGGAGATTCCATAGCATTCTAAAAAGATAAAAAAAACATAGATAAGTACCCTTGCTTCAACAAAGTTACGTTAGGTTTTCTTTTAGCCCGGCTGCCTTCATAAATCACTGGATCCCCCTTCAGCATTAAGGGTGCCTTATGAGATGTTTTCAGCTTACCTTATGGAGCTTGTGTCAAAGGTGCACGTGTGAAATCAGGCCACTTATTAGATTGAAGGCGAAGAAAGAAAATCTCCCTTTCTGGACTGTAAGAGTGTAGGAGCAAGTTTGATTCAGAAGAGCAATTCAAAGGTTTTAGAATGTTGTTAGAAAAAAACTTGTTTTTCTCAAAAGACGAGGGAATCTAAGGTTTCGATCTCTGACCGCAAACATTGACCCCATAGTTTGACAGCATAGTGTCTTTAAACACTGCCCATCTAACATATAGGATAATTACAGATGTATAAAAGTTTATGGCAGCCAGTGTGTTTTCCCAGTTACCAAAAATAATCACAATATGTCACCCGTGCAAACGTGAATTGGACTATCTTGGGTTCAACATATGCTGGCTTTTATATGGAGGGAGTTCCTTTGAGCTATGCTTGCAGCATGCCTGCCTGGGGGAAAATGTTAAGAGACTGCCCTGGTGACCAGTACATAATGGCCTACAAGCAATGTTAGGAGCAGGGATGCAGATAAAAGTCAGACGTAAAGCTGGAAGCACTGTGCTCTCAGTGATGTCACTAAGTTTTCTTGTTTAAGACCTGGATTGCTTTCTTATTTGGAAAGAAATTACTGAAGGAGTGAAAAAGCTATACAAAACAGCAATAAAGAAACAATTCTTCTATAACATTACTTGCTATGGGACCACTTAAGCCTAAAGGTTTTATCACTCAAAACAAATGTTTAATTTACATTACTGTTTTTACACAAACAATTTGCAGCTTTGACCTGAACGTGCGTTTCCAGAAAGGAAAGTAGGTTATTTGGAGTATCTTACCAAATCAAGCATCAATTTTCAGTCGATCCTTGTCCAAAGCTCTCCTCAGCATACAATCATTTCAAAATTAATAGGGGCCCGTAGAACCTCCACCAGTTGCTGCATATCATTCTGCAGATCAAAATACAAAACATTATTATACATGCCATCATAAATAGATGCTTTAAAAAAATAAACGTTTTAGTTTCTGGATGGATATTCGACATTTATAAGCCTTATGTATAACATTGATCTGAAACGGGTGCATTAGTACCAGCAATACACAGTAGCCAGGTCAAAAATGTACTCCAATACCAGATTTTCCTTTTTCCAGGAATGTTTGTCAAAGGACACAGTTCAGCCTGCAAATGTTAAATCGCCCACTGGTTTCTACACATAGTTCAACTGTCCTACAGTGCAGTAATTATTATTATTTTATTTTTTTAAAGGTACATCATTTGGTGAACAGAAACCTATTTCTGAGCTATGGAGGAGAGGATAAAAAAAGAAAAATGCCAGATAATTAAATACTTTGGGTCAAGTGGTCATGAAATTGTTGCTACTTACTGTGTTTTAAAAGATAAGTTTCACTTACCTTTTTAGCAACAATTCTTAGCTTCAAAAGTTCTTTATTTAACTTGTATTAATACCAGCGCCTCATGTAGACCAGTAGCAGGGTAATCCGACGAATAGCAGTAATTTCCAGAAATAATAGACATGAAGTTATAAATGATTTATTTATGTAAAAAAAGTATTTGGTAAATAGGCAACATACCTTTGGAAATTCAACTTCTTAAGCATTCATTGTGACAGAATGTATAGTTGAGTTTCAAAACTTTTCAAATGAAATGATTCCCCACTGTGTTGCATGCAGGAAATAAGTATAATACAGACACACACACAATGTTAAAGGAAATCATATGTTTCGCCCACCTACACCCACACCATGTAATGGCATAGTGACTGCTGAATATAATATATTTATTACACAGTCGCAACTGTTAGTTATAGTTAGGCCAGAGTTTCCATAGGAAAGGCATTCTTTCCCTTTTTAATACCTTTGGTACTGTTTCACTTTGGCTTTGTCATTGAAAGTTATGCATCGATCCTTCAAGTGGAGGACAAGAAAATCAAACATTGGCAAAGTTAGTGGGGTAAAGGCGAGTGGAGTGGTGTGGAGTTTCATTAAGTGGAGTAGAGTGGAAGGAAGAATATTAATCACCAGAGTCATCTGACATTTTTATTAATGCTTGAAAATTGATGGGACAAGGAAGGTGGCTTCTGGTGTTTTTAAAACAATAAACATGGCACCCCCACCCCAAGCCAGCACCAGGTGCGGTGGCACCGATCGCACTGCCCTAGAGCCAGCCCTGATCCTGGTTACCCTGCAGTTCTAACGCCGGCAGCTTTGGCCGTAACGCCACATCCATCTTTCCGGAATCACAATGAAAATACCGTCCCTGCAGCAGACAAAAAATAAACTTGTGTAATAAATGAAACCAACCTAAAGCAAGAAAACTTTCATTTTAGCATTCGTTTTCATTTTGACAGTGCATTTTACAACACATCAGCTTTTTAACATCAGGGCTCTTTAAAGAACCCGCTTCAAGGACACTGAGCTACAAGCATCAAATGTTCTGGACGAGCAATACTTTATACCAGTACATTTCAGAAAGCCGAGCTAGCCTTTGCTTTAAAACAAACCAATCAACAGCTTTTCTTTATTACGGACTGTAGTGTCCTGCCAGGACACAGTCTAGTTGTCTGTAAGTGTAACCCTACACTGAACACCCACCCACCACAGACGTCACTGGGTCAGGTGACTCTGTTAATAAAAGAACCCGAGCGCACGTGCTCAGGGCCAGAGTTCCACTCCCCAACTGGTGTCCTGTGTCGTCCTTTACTTCACCATGTGGGCCTAGGGCCCCATCACGACATTGGCGACGAGGCGGTAACGCTAGCCACGCGTGCCGTGGCTGAAGAACTCCGAGGGGAAAAGGAAAGGGGAGCTGCCAGCAGTGAAGGCACACCCCCCTACAGAAAGAGCCAGCCGCCGAGAGGCCCACAGGGCGTGCCACGAGCCCCGAGCCTGGGGGAAAAGGAGGAGGTGACCGGGAGCCCACCCCACACCTCTCCAGCCTGCGGAATGCCGCCCTGCCGTGGCGGTGCCCCCAAGAGAATAAGCGGACCGGCCAGAGCCCACCTGTACCGGCCGCAAGGTAGATGGTGACAACGCGGATCGACCGGAGCCCACCCGCGTCGACCGCGATGAAGTGAGAGGAGGCCCGTAGGCCGGAGGTGAGCCCGGGCGATATAAACTGCCTGGGGGGCCGCGCAAGCCTGAAACGACCCCCCCTTGGGACTGTGATCGTAAGCGGAGCCCACCCGCAAAGCACACAACGGTACCAATGGCAGTTGCCAGCTAGCGCCGCCAGCTACACACATAAAGCGGAGCCCACCCGTTGTGGACATTAACTATTGGCCCATTAATTAAACGAAGGCCAGCGGAGGCCGCCTGCAGCACCTCCTACCTTTCCCCCGCAGCGCAGCATGTGTGGAGCGCAGCTGCCGCTGCGAGGGTGAGAGCGTGAAAGAGAAGCCAAGCAGAGCCCACCCGCCACATGTACTAACTGTGCCCCCAAACAGTGCGAGTGGTGCCAGACATTGCCCCAGCAACAAAGCAGGACCAACGGAGCCCACCCGCGGCCTGCAGCCACCCCTGCCGCGCAGCGTGTGACTAAGGTTGCTGCGGCGGTGGGGTAAATGAGCTCGGACACTGTGAGAGGCTGGAGGGGCCACGCGAGCCTGCAGTGACCTCACCAGATGACTGTTTGTGAAAGCGGAGCCCACCCGCGCCAAAGGGTGCCATAACTGCGGCAAGCGAAGAATGTGGCCCGCTGCCGCTAGAAGAGGCATTTGACCCCTCCCCCCTGCGCAGCCTGAGAAGCATGGGGGCTAGCTGTGAGGAGCAAGGTGGCGAGAGACTGCACGCGACTAGCGCCACCCCGGGACACGCCGCAGAGCACAGACCGCCGGAAGAAACGCGGGTCCCCGCATAGTCAGAAGAGACTGCATGCGACCTGCGGTGTAGCGGCACCAGCAACCCCTGCCCCCTCCGGACACAGCCCAGCTAGTGAAAAGGCCTCCCACGAGGCGCGGCAAGGGGCGGAGTGCACCGAGGAATGGCGTGCACCCAGCAACGGCCAAAAGGAGAAGACAGCCAAGAAAACTCGCGGCGGCAGGCTGAGCAATCAGGGCTGGTGGTGGAGTCCTGCCAGTGAGCCTCTCACAGAGCAGAGCAAGGAAATCACCACGAGACACGCAGCATACAAGAAGCTGCCAGTCACACGTTTTCCCCATCAACCCCACACTGCCATCCGGTGGTCGTTTCGAGCAACTGCACCCCTACAAGGAACAAACAAGCTTTGCACCGGCCACAATATGCAGTGAGAGGAGCTGGAGCACGGATGACACCCCTCCCCGTGCGTGACTCACCAGCGTTGCGAGGAGCCCTCCAGTAGTGCACCACAAGCATCACGTGTCCCTCTACCTGCAGCCCCAAACGAGCCTGAAGCTCCTGGACACTGGCACAGCAGGGTGGCCGCGGTACCCCCTACACCCACGCAGCATGCAGCTCAGCACCGGCAGCTCCACAAGCCGAAGGACTCCCGGCGAGGAAAGAAACAGCTGCACTGCCACCTAGTGGCAATCCAGCACCATTGCACTCACACACACATGAAAGAAACAAGCAGTGCTCAAACCAAGCACCACAGAAGCAAGTGGATAAGCCATATCCACGTCTGCCAGTGGTGCTGCCGCCACCAACAGAAATCAGAAGGGCTCAACACAAAGGAACAAGCCGTGGGCCAACCAATTACAGAACCTAACCCAAGACAAGCCCACAGCAACGCAAGCCGAGGACGGCAACCACCACGGTCACTGCGTCATGACTGACTGCAGCGCAAGGCCACCACAGGAACACACCAGAACACAGAGCAGGAACGCGCAAGGAGTGCAAGAACTACACACCCGCACGACAGGACCGCGCAGCACTGCGCCGGAACGTGCCAGGAGCGCCAGAGTGAAGCTGCACAGCGACACGCCAACGCCACAGGACAGAGCACAAAAGTCCCCAAGAGAGACAGCGACGTCTCGCAGCAACCAGAGCGCCATCGTCAGCACGCATTGCGGCATGCACCAGAGTTGCACCAGGAGCGGTGACGCAACCCTCCTCCGCGCAGACAAAGCGCGCCAATGCCAAAACACCGGGACGGTGAATAGCGACCACAAAGTAAATAGCACAGCATGACAACTCATGCCCAAGATGAAAGCCGACCACCCAGTCTGGTCACCAAGGAAAGAAAAGCAAAGACAGAGAAGATCGCGACAAACGGTCCAGTCAGAGAAGAGAAGAACACCATGCCGAAGAGCTATGCCCAGACCAGAAAGAAACAGGTGGAGTGCACGCCACCTGGAGAAGACTGGTCGGGAAGGCCAACGACAGCAAGAGGACCAGACCATGTCGCAGGAAGGAACATGGAAAGCAAGGGCGCGACGCCATAAAGAAAAGGAAGGAGGAACAGTAGAGCCAAAGGAACCCGACGAGACAGGAGGGCCAGGATGGAATTGACCAAAGAAGGGTATCCTGATTGAAGGCAACAGAAGTGATCAAGTAACAGGAAGATACGACGACAGGTCTAGTCAACAAGCCTGGGGAAGACAGTGTCCTACCACATGGACAAGACCAAGGCGACGACATGTAGAGGGCCCGCTACATGGAGAAGCCTGGTTAGCATGAGTAAGCAAGAAAGAAGACCAGACCGCGGCGAGGAAGAGAACGTAGAGGAAGAAAGGAGCATCGCAACAGTCAGTACACAGGAACATCGGTGCTGTCCACAGGAACATCGCAACATCCGTGTGGATCCCAGTAATCCCTACAACCTGCATTCGAGGAGACCAACCACTGAAGAACCGTATGGGTGCCCCGTGAACCTGAAGCCTGCCAAAGCAGAGCATACCCGAGCAGTAGACAATCCACCCTTGTGGACTACACAAGACTCGACTGTGGCCATGTCCGAAGTTCCGCAGCGACCCGCACAGCCCACGCGATCATGTGGCAGTCCAGGGGACAAGGGCTTCGGCCGCATGTCCTGTGAGAGAGGAATCAATATGGGAGAGGTGCAGCAGCGGCAGCTCCACGACAGGCAACAGGAAGTATGAAGGCCCCAGGTAAACACCTGGCACCGAGAAACGGTCTGGTGAAGACACTGAACCCATGTCCTAACGGCAAGACCATCCTGGCGGATGACATCAACACCCCCGAGGACATCATGAGAGACTTGGCGGTGAGTCCGTTGGCAGTTCCTCAGCGACGCCTTTGCGCGGCTCATGCGAAGCCCCGCACGGTCCACCCGGTCCCATCGAGTCCAGCAAGTGGGTCCTCCCAGCGTCTCTAGTGAAAGAAGAGTCCAAGCAGGAGAGGCCAGTCTTCGAGGCTCCAGTGAGAGAGGAGTCCGGCAAGAAAGGCAAGTCGGAAGTTACCTGGCCGGACGGAGGTGTAAAGGCATCAAGATCAGCAAATCCATAGAAAGATCTCTCGTGCCATAGTCGTCTCCAACAACCAACAAGCGTTGTCATCCATTGGACTAGGAACACCCGCGAGACCCCTCAAGGGTCAATCCCATTCTGCTCCAGGTACCCCAAGTGTTGAATAATGTACATAAGTGCAGCAAGACAAGGATGATCGGAAGTACACCGCTGAGTTGAAGCTCATCTGACTGACTTTGTAATCCAGGAACTGTTTTCAACGTTCCCCCAGCCGATCGTCTGAAGAAAACCTGTTGGGGCTGTAAAATGTTATTATTCTGTTTTCTTGCAGGTTGGACATTTTGTTTTCTTTTCCTTGAACTTTGGGAGGAATGTAGTGTCCTGCCAGGACACAGTCTAGTTGTCTGTAAGTGTAACCCTACACTGAACACCCACCCACCACAGACGTCACTGGGTCAGGTGACTCTGTTAATAAAAGAACCCGAGCGCACGTGCTCAGGGCCAGAGTTCCACTCCCCAACTGGTGTCCTGTGTCGTCCTTTACTTCACCATGTGGGCCTAGGGCCCCATCACCACACGGACATTTCACTTACTGATACGAACCTCCAAACTGCGAGAGAAAAATGCGCGATACCTGCTCCCATCAACCCGATGCTGAAGAATTCCATCCCTGCGGCCAGGAAAGTTTTGAAAGTGATAAAACAAACATGCAAAGCTGGGGGAATCGCCATAGTCTGCTTCTTCAAAGGCCACAATGACTTCCATCGGCTCTTGGAAAAGGCACAGTAAAGTGACGTCATTTCCGGCCACACCGGATCTACGTGCAGCTTAAAATCTGTTAAGATTCGATAGTTTACTACAGAGCGAACTCTGCGCGTGATTTAAGTTCCTTTCTTAAACCCCTGAATTACAATTGTGCAGAAGTCTGTTAAAGCAGGAGGAAACCCCTGTTTAACCCCTTGCCCAGCACAGGCCCGGCCGCCGCGCCTGCGCTGCAGTGATTTCGCGCCTGCGCGTCGTGTTCTATTGAGCTGACGGGGCCGTGACAAAACCATTCTGTCACAAGCACAGTGCCACCGTGGCTCGTGATGGAGTGGTTCCGTCACGAGCATGGGGGCGCCGCGCGGCGCCTCCACCCCCTAGCGCCGCGGCGGAATTACCGACGCAGCCAAGGGGTTAAAAACGCTTGAGGAAAATGCACTGTGTTATCTTTAACCCCTGCCATGCTCATGACGAGCTGAGCTTGTCATGAGCCACGGCGCTCCGGTGCTCATGACGAGCTGAGCTCGTCATGAGCCGTGGAACGCTCAGGTGTGGGGAGAATTCCCCTGCTGTGCTGAACATTCCACGGGAGCCAATGCACCTGTGACGAGCTTAGCTCGTCATGAGTACAGGAGCGCCGTGCCTCATGACGAGCTGAGCTCGTCATGAGCATGTGAGCGCTGTGCGTGCCCCCTCCCCCCTCAGCACAGCGGGGGAATAACCCCAGCAGCGAAGGGGTTAACCACCCCCTTCCATTCTGTGATGAAGTCCAGAAGGAGGCAGGTGCCGCTGACCCCTGTTTGAAGATCTCCTCGGCGTTCACTCCTCTTTAATCAATACCCGCTGTGCTGCGTGAATAGGTCGAGGCAGTGCAGCGAGGAAACGCCTTAAAGCGATTGACTTCTATTCAGACTGCGCTGTAAAAAGAGAGGGTCTTGTGAACCGGCACAAGATTTAACGCAACCAAAGTTGGAGTGTTGGCGCCAGCTCAATATTCTGTGATTAATAGGAAATCACCTGAAAAGAAATCGGACCTTGTGTAAAGTTGTTCTATCCTAAGTCTGTAAATGGGTTGTGACCATTTTGTGCACAATTCAAATAGTCCCCTTTACGAATCTGTGCATTTATTGCCTTCTGGGCTTCACAGATGAACAGATGGACGTTTAGCAGTTGAGGCTTAATAATTTGCTACCAGCTACTAATGGTTTAGTATTTACCACATGAAAAGTAGGACTCCAGGTTCCACAATGCAACCATATCAGACCTATTAGCGTGTGAGATCACCATTAGTACTTCTTGTGGTTTTAAAGTAGGTCTGATCAGAGTTTCTGAAATCCACTATTTCTTATTGCCTTTTAAGTCTGTGCCACAAGTGACAGCTTTGTACCTGCAGGCAATGAGGAATCTTCTTCCATTACCCATTACTGTTTTTAAATTCTATTTGTCGTCTGTGTCACAGAGCCAGGTATTGTGCTCGTTTCCACCCTGCTCATTCTGCTACATTTATACATGGTCTCCAGTTTCACTCTTCCTAAGTGAGTTATGGTTATCCAAGGCAATGGCACTGTTAACGTTTACCTGAGCCTCAAAGGGTCCATCGGTTGATATGTCGCAATATGTCACAAAATCCAAACTGATTTCAAACAATGAAACATTCTAGAATGTCTATTATTCGTGGCTATCGCAGAATACAGAACGGCCTAAAAATAACGTTTTTCTCATTTACTCTCAAACATCCATTTAATGAGTAAGAAGCAAGGAGAGAGATGTAAGAGCCTAAAGGAGACAAAGGCCAAGAAAGAGGGTGTGGGGCAATAAAAGGGGATTCATATGGTTGAAATTGGAGGGGATGTGAAGGGAGGGATGGGAGAGTTTACAGAGGGAAAAAATGAAAACGATAAGTGAGAGAAGCAAGAAGAAGATGTAGAGTAAGTGGGCAGGAGAAGAGCAATAGGAGAAAGCAGAAGGAAGAAGGAGTAAGAGAAAGGATGAGGAGACCGTAGAGATAAAGAACGGAAAATGGCTTGAGAGAAAAGATTAGAGAGCAGAGTAGGCGGACTAGGATAGCAAGGACTAGGAAAGAAGAGATTGACAGAGCAAAGAGAATGGGATGTATGACGTTACAACGCACACTTTTACAACGCCTACCTTTACAATGCATTTTTTACAACGCAACATCCATTACAACGCATTCCATTACAGCGCATGCATTTACAACGAATATTTAAAAACTACCTTTACAACGCTACAAATGGGGGTGGGGTCGCACACTACTCACACACCGGCGGTGTCGCCCCTAAGGACTCTGGTCAATGTAGTAAAGTGTTCGCGATGCATCATCTTTCGATCTTCTGCTATCTTCGCTGTCTTCGCCATCCCTGGACACGTGTTTCGGGGTATTACCCCTCATCAGCAGGGATAGGCCGTGTACTGGGGTTGCCGATGGCTGCCAATATCTGCCAGGTATAGTACCACTCAGGCGCGTAGGTGCGGGATCCCAGGCTCGTCAGCCCACTGCTCACGGGAGCTTTAAAGTTACAAATGGGGTGGGGTCGCACACTACTCACACACCGGCGGTGTCGCCCCTAAGGACTCTGGTCAATGTAGTAAAGTGTTCGCGATGCATCATCTTTCGATCTTCTGCTATCTTCGCTGTCTTCGCCATCCCTGGACACGTGTTTCGGGGTATTACCCCTCATCAGCAGGGATAGGCCGTGTACTGGGGTTGCCGATGGCTGCCAATATCTGCCAGGTATAGTACCACTCAGGCGCGTAGGTGCGGGATCCCAGGCTCGTCAGCCCACTGCTCACGGGAGCTTTAAAGTTACAAATGGGGGTGGGGTCGCACACTACTCACACACCGGCGCTGTCGCCCCTAAGGACTCTGGTCAATGTAGTAAAGTGTTCGCGATGCATCATCTTTCGATCTTCTGCTATCTTCGCTGTCTTCGCCATCCCTGGACACGTGTTTCGGGGTATTACCCCTCATCAGCAGGGATAGGCTGTGTACTGGGGTTGCCGATGGCTGCCAATATCTGCCAGGTATAGTATCACTCAGGCGCGTAGGTGCGGGATCCCAGGCTCGTCAGCCCACTGCTCACGGGAGCTTTAAAGTTACAAATGGGGGTGGGGTCGCACACTACTCAGACACCGGCGGTGTCGCCCCTAAGGACTCTGGTCAATGTAGTAAAGTGTTCGCGATGCATCATCTTTCGATCTTCTGCTATCTTCGCTGTCTTCGCCATCCCTGGACACGTGTTTCGGGGTATTACCCCTCATCAGCAGGGATAGGCCGTGTACTGGGGTTGCCGATGGCTGCCAATATCTGCCAGGTATAGTACCACTCAGGCGCGTAGGTGCGGGATCCCATGCTCGTCAGCCCACTGCTCACGGGAGCTTTAAAGTTACAAATGGGGGTGGGGTCGCACACTACTCACACACCGGCGCTGTCGCCCCTAAGGACTCTGGTCAATGTAGTAAAGTGTTCGTGATGCATCATCTTTCGATCTTCTGCTATCTTCGCTGTCTTCGCCATCCCTGGACACGTGTTTCGGGGTATTACCCCTCATCAGCAGGGATAGGCCGTGTACTGGGGTTGCCGATGGCTGCCAATATCTGCCAGGTATAGTACCACTCAGGCGCGTAGGTGCGGGATCCCAGGCTCGTCAGCCCACTGCTCACGGGAGCTTTAAAGTTACAAATGGGGGTGGGGTCGCACACTACTCACACACCGGCGCTGTCGCCCCTAAGGACTCTGGTCAATGTAGTAAAGTGTTCGCGATGCATCATCTTTCGATCTTCTGCTATCTTCGCTGTCTTCGCCATCCCTGGACACGTGTTTCGGGGTATTACCCCTCATCAGCAGGGATAGGCCGTGTACTGGGGTTGCCGATGGCTGCCAATATCTGCCAGGTATAGTACCACTCAGGCGCGTAGGTGCGGGATCCCACGCTCGTCAGCCCACTGCTCACGGGAGCTTTAAAGTTACAAATGGGGGTGGGGTCGCACACTACTCACACACCGGCGGTGTCGCCCCTAAGGACTCTGGTCAATGTAGTAAAGTATTCGCCATGCATCATCTTTCGATCTTCTGCTATCTTCGCTGTCTTCGCCATCCCTGGACACGTGTTTCGGGGTATTACCCCTCATCAGCAGGGATAGGCCGTGTACTGGGGTTGCCGATGGCTGCCAATATCTGCCAGGTATAGTACCACTCAGGCGCGTAGGTGCGGGATCCCAGGCTCGTCAGCCCACTGCTCACGGGAGCTTTAAAGTTACAAATGGGGGTGGGGTCGCACACTACTCACACACTGGCGGTGTCGCCCCTAAGGACTCTGGTCAATGTAGTAAAGTGTTCGCGATGCATCATCTTTCGATCTTCTGCTATCTTCGCTGTCTTCGCCATCCCTGGACATGTGTTTCGGGGTATTACCCCTCATCAGCAGGGATAATACCCCGAAACACGTGTCCAGGGATGGCGAAGACAGCGGAACTTTACTACATTGACCAGAGTCCTTAGGGGCGACACCGCTGGTGTGTGAGTAGTGTGCGACCCCACCCCCATTTGAAACTTTAAAGCTCCCTTGAGCAGGGGGCTGACGAGCCTGGGATCCCGCACCTACGCGCCTGAGTGGTACTATACTATACCTGGCAGATATTGGCAGCCATCGGCAACCCCAGTACACGGCCTATTCTGTTGCAGGGTTTCTGTACTCACACAGAACTGTGCACAGAGGAGTGGAACCTCGGCAAATTAGGGTGTCCCAAAACTTACCTTAGCAACCAACTCACCCCTTACCGAGCTAGCTACAGTGTCTCATTGGACATATCAAACTCCCAATGTTTAGACAAACCAGAACATGAACTTACAGTACCTCAGGGTACGTGGGACTCATGAACACTCTTTCGTTATATTATCATTACAAACCAGAACATGGAGTAAAGAAGACACATGTGCATTTGAAATGTTTATTTACTAATGCCGTCTTCTCAGGCGCAGTATCTTAGATAATACAAGTATACTTATTATCAGTATCAAAATTATCAGCATAGTTACTAAGACATAAAAAGCGAATGGTGACAGCATGTTAACATGCTGTAATGAATAAGAGTTAACAACACTTATATCTCACCCTCCCTAACACATATATTATATTATTAGCTAAGAAGGTCTCTTTGGGTTGTTTTAGGGCGGGCCCATACCTTAGTGTCCTAGCATGAAGGAATCACATCAGCATACACCAGCTCTCTCTGCATGTGCCCCGCATCAAGTGTGTTAACTATTCTCCTGCAAAGCAATATCAATCCCGCCTCAAGCCCAAGTTGGCAAAGGCTGCACTTGTGTTATGACTATGAAGGCGTGGAGATCAGACCTCATAACAATTCCATATCGTGTTGCTCCTGAAACTTCAGCACTCTCCGTGCAGACATGGTTTATTAAACAAAACTGATATCAGAGCAATAACATATTATTCTCACATACACCACGGCAAACCACTAGGTTGAAAGCTAAGTCAACAATTAAGGGTCGTGTGCAGAAGTTGCAAGAAAGGAAAAATGGCGTTTAAATCTCAAATGTACCTATGCTAACTTAACACGATATAAGGATATATAGGAGCTATACAACACCCCCCCATGATCCGAGAACGGACTAAATAAGATAACAGAAGTGCCATCACATGAGAGCAGAATCCAATTATAAACGAGCATGAATAAAAATTCAATTATAAAAACTAATGCTAAAAAATAGCCCACAAGTATAATGTGGCTCAAGCCAATAGGCAAGCAAAAATAAAATGTCTTGACCAAAAGTCAATAAAATCAAGGAAATGCTATCAATCAGCATGTCCATTTGAGGCAGTGTCTATGATAAGACTGTATATGAAAAGTAAGCTGCAACAGCCTCCAGGAGGAAGTCACTGTCCTCATCCGAAAACAGTTCAGCCATCCAATTTAAAAGATGAAAGGAACATACGTGATCTTCCAGCACCGGATCCTCTATAACCATCAGAGGACAGCTCGGTGGGTTTTCAAGAAAACTTTGTTCCAAGAAATTTTGCGCTGCCGACAACACATCCCAGGGACCCATTAGTCCATGTGCCACCGCCAAGGCCATAATCCTTTCGTCAGAACAAACCAACTCGTGAGCAATGATAGGACTCATCAGTTGATCAAAATCGACGTCAGAAGATATTGGTCCGCAGAGACACAAATCAATGGCCCAAAGGAAATCCCAGGTCAGGCAGCGAAATACAGGCTGGACACAGGTGAAATAGGAGAACCGAAAAGATAATCCAAACGCCGTGCTTAGAGTCGCCAACGGCAGTGTGCCATAATAATCAAGCATGCGGTTGCGAAACCGCGTCAGTAGCAGCTGAGCGTGGTCTTGCACAGGAAGGGCATCCATATTTAAAAAGGCAGAAAACCACCAATGCGCCAGCCGCTAATGCAAGTAAAAACGGGAACCCTCCAAATAAGGATGAAAAAATAGAATGGAAGAAGGCAGGGATGACTCCAAAAATCTTCTCAAAGGAAGTCACGAGACCACCGCTAACAACTTTAAAAAAATGCGCTAGGCCCGTTGTGGAGGATGCGTTAAAGATAGAACGGACCTTGGCTCCGAAATGCAAAGGCAAATCAGTGTTTAAAAGAGCCTGAACCTCCGTACGGGTGTTAGCAATGTGAAGCACGAAAGTTTCACGGGCCGAGCTCAAGGCCACCTCTTTCTGGGACAATAGAGCTCTTATTCTAGCCATGCCGCTGAATTCTGCTCCCAAGGTCGGTATCTGTGGCCAAATGGAAGACTCCCTATGTTCACGTGTGGGAGGATAAAGAACATTTCTGCAGCAAATAACTCGCTCACTAACTGTTACTATGAAAGCTATACCTTTAATTAAACCACAACAGTTTTCATTATTGAGCATTAAATAACTACCATTCTCTAACAATTTAAACGTGGGGATGATAGCAGGAACTGGCGTGCCCTGTAAAACGCAAGCCATATTCGGTCGGTCCTTGTTACATGAACCGTGTAACTGTATGTGTCTGCACATTAAAGAATGATCTGGCGTCTCAGTACACTCATCCCCTGTTAGATAAACTTCTTGTTCATCCTTGAAACATCTGTATGTGTATGGGAGTGACCAGACCTCATGAAGAAAACCGCTACCTAAGGGTTCAAAACGACCTATTGGCACATATTTCATACAATTAGAAAACTTATATAAAGCAAAAGGCAGTGTTATTAAACCGTGGATAAGCCACGTAGCAGCAGTGGCTTCTGCCACAGAAAAAGGTAAAGATTCCAACCTTTCAATATGTAGCATAGAAAAGGAAGCATCACGCATTGAAAGCAAGCGTTGTTTGTCTGTCAAATTAAACGGTGCAAATAAAGAGGAAACGTTCATGTATCCCCAGGGAACTTTACCCATTTTCAGAGTCTGAAGTGTCCATGCAAACTGCATGATTGACCGTAATTGATTTTGACCATGGTATAATACTGACACTTCATCATGCACAATATCAACAACAGACGACACAATATTATCTAATGTGTAAATTCTAGAGGAAAGCACGTTAATGCTATTGTCAACAACTGCAAGCACTTTCTCAAGATTCGCCTGATCAATAGCCCTAAGGCGTGAAGCAGCCTCAATCTGTGAGAGTTTCCAAATTTCATTGTAAACCCCATATAACCACCTTTTCGACCTGCCACTAGCTGGGCCTTTAATGAAATCATTCAAATCCACGTCTGCATTCAGTTTGGAAAGGTGATACTTAACTGCAGGTAAAGTTGAATGTTTCAGCCAAGCTTGACACAACTTGCCCACAGAGTAAGAGGTGACAGTATGACTCAAATCAAACCGGGGATCAGATCTAACAGTCTTAAAACCGTCAGTTATATTTAAAAACCTTTTTTGGCAAGAATCAGCACTACGGTGCCAAAGCAGCCAACCCTTGGGATTCATACTGGAAATGTTAAAGGAGGAATTAAGAAGCAGAGCCTGTATATCTTTAATAGACAATTGAGTAAAATTACTCCAATCCTCATATTCCTCCAACTCCGGGAAAGACGGGGCGTTTAACCTTTTAGATGTAGCCAATCCAAAGCATGTGGTCTGGGAAATGGTTTCATTTAAAAACAACATATGATTCGGGATGAGACATGCACGGTGCAAAGCCTCAGTGCCTCGTACCTGCCAGGCCCTTGAACCCCAAACCGATTTAAGGTCTATTGTTTCCTTCCATAACTCATAGCCCCCAGTAACTAATTGATCTAGGAAGGCCTTCGAGTACAACAATTTTGTATCGGTAAGTCTAACCTTGGACAGTGGCTGTTTGTGAAATTTAAAATAAAAGGACTCGGGATTGGACTGGTTAAAGTCAGTGAAATAAGTATACTTTTTAAGAAACGTTTCTGAACTCCCTTGTGTAGGTGCCGGGCAATGTTCCCACTGTGTAAAATTAACAGCATCCCTTCGGGAAGATGTCTTGTGTAAGAAGTGATTGCCATAATGTTGGTAACAGAACAATTCACCATAATTAGCAGATTCTAAATATAAATCCTCAGCATCAAAAGCAGCATAGTACTTCAAATCAGAAAACAAACTTTCCACAGCATTAACATCCCAATCATCAGAACGAATGTTTTGTTTCACCACATCCCCCATATTCACTCTAAGCACATTAGGAACATTAACGACTTCCGTTGGGCCATGAATCTGAAAACGAACTGCATCCCACGCGATTCCATCCAGAACAGGCCATGCTGTGATGTTAACCAAAGTCAAGTCTCTTTTTAATCTGTGTGTAGAATGTGAAGAGGAAAGTGGGGCCAAAGTTCCATTTAAATGAGTAATGCAAGTTCTCTCCTCGACATAGTGTCCATTCATAATCCGAAAAAAATAAAACACAAAACCAATTGACATAAAAAGGTAAACCGAAAAAAGGACCAGCCAAATGTATATCCAAGGAGGTATCAAAAAATGTTTTTTAAACAGGCTAGCATATACTGCAATTTGAGAGGGTTTTTTCGAGGCAAGGGAAGCAGAGTCAAATGAAAATCTGGATTCCGTGGCTAAACGAGCTTGCAGGTCAGGCATGGACAAATCAGTGGGGTATGTATAGTCCAATTCATCAACGTTAGTTCCGGGTAAATTATTTAATAATGGACTGGAAACAGCAGGTAATTCGATGGCCACTTCAGGTTCAATATTCGAAGCAGTGGGCATAATTGAATTTCTCACAATGGAAGGACAGGAAACAGCTGGTGTCATGCTAAGAAGAATCGGCCACTCTGTGTATCTTGACATTGTCAATAGAAATAAACCTGTTTTCCTTACGACCTGGAAGTGGTGGTAAAATGACTGTTCTCGTGCCCTTCACTCCAAGCACTGGGACCGGAGCTCGATAGGAGGGACCAAACTCTTTCTTGTTGTCGATCTTCTCTCGAACCAGTTCTCCAACTTGGGGTAGCCAGCCAACTACCGGGATCTGCAACGCATCATCCGATGTGGAGGGCAAATGTTCCTTTGCAAGACTGTCTCTGGTCTTTTGTAGATTCTGTAAAACATTGCAATGTTCATCTGCGTCAAAGGAAGTGGCGCGAACCACAGAGTTAGACCGTCAAGGTCAGGGACGTACATCTTGATGCCAAAGAGCATTTCGTATGGGGTCCGCCCACCCAGAGACCTTCTAGGGAGATTATTAAGAGCACGCTGCACGCCATAGAGGTGAGCCAGCCAGTTTCTGCCAGTGCCTATAACTCGGGCTGTCAAAGATTGCTTTAAATCACGGTTCATTCGTTCAACTACACTATTACCCTCAGGTCTGTAGGGTGACGAAAACTTGACTTGGACCCCCATCGAAGTCATGGCATCCTTATACGCCTTAGAGGCGAAAGCCGGACCCTGATCCGAATGGAAGGTACCACAGGCAAAAATCCCTATAAAGATACGCAAATCTCTAATGACAGTCCGTGAATCAGCGCTGCGATGTGGCCATACCCACACAAAGCGTGTGCATGAGTCAACTGCTACTAAGATGTACTTATACGCAGTATCAGATGAAAAAGGACCGCAGTGATCTAAATAAACACAGCCTAGTGGTTTATTAGAAATGTACAACTGAGTCTGTGGCGGACGCGTAGCAGTCGAAGGTTTAATCTGCTGGCATATGTCACAAAGAAGGACATAATCACGCGTCTGTTTGTACAGTCCCCGCCACCAGAAACGTTGTTGTAGTTGCGTTACAGCGGCTGAGACGCCCGCATGCGCAGACGCCACACCTTCATGAGCCGCTGTAATCAAGTCTGCTCTGTGATCCGAGTTGGGAATCAGCCGTTCCCCAACATCAGGAATTGTCACAAAAGGAACCTTTTCGGGACTTAAGTGGTATTTATACTTCGAAGGGAATCCCGCAGGATGTTTACTTCCCTTCTCAGAGGCAGCAATCGCTGCCAAGATGTCGCTATCAATCTTGGTTTTAGACCTAGTAACTGCTGCAACTAAGTATGTAGATACTGCAGATTTCGCCGCTTCATCAGCAAGCGAGTTGCCAACAGCGTGAACTCCTACGCGCTGATGACCGAGAGTATGAATCACATAAACGAGTGGCAACATAGCCTTAAGCTCTGCCACTCGAACCCAGATCATTTTATGTTTTATTGTGCTACCCTTGGAATCATGAAAATCATTTTGAATCCAAAAGAACAAGTTTTCATTGTAAGACTGGACACAGTAGTAAGAATCACTTACAATTAGAGTAGTAACACTTGGATCTGCGTACTCCAAAGCTAGTAAGAGAGCACGAAGCTCCGCCAATTGTGCGGTGCAATCGCCCAGGGGCAACGTGTGCACTTCCCTGGAAACGAACTCATCATTCAACATAGCACCGACCACAATGGCGCATGCGGAAACGTAGGCATGTTTAGAGCCATGCGCAACCTGCGCCGACCCATCAGTGTAAATGATGCAATGGAAGTCCTCCAAAGGTCGCATAGCCAGAGGAGCAGGATGAACGAATTCATACTGCAAGTACTCTTGCGACCGTAAGGAGGCGTCAAAAATAAACATGACATCCGTGGATGACAATGACGCAGCCCACTGAATCCACCGAGGGTGCAAAGCCTTCGAATTTGGTACACTGGCTTTCGTGACTGCCTCCAAGTGAGGACAGGGTGTTACCACTAGCATGCGTTTCCCCTGAGACAGTGCTCGTTCTTTTAGAATTGCCATCTGTACAGCAGTTAAAACCTTTTCCACTGTGGGAAACCGCATCTCAGCCGAAGTGTACAAGTGTGACTTGTAAGCAATAGGTACTGTGTCACCTTCATTAAAAGTGAGGTATGTGAAACCCACCGTCCCAGGAATTATTCTTATTACCAGGTTGGTGTGGTTATCACGAGTCAGTAAATATTTAGAAGCGAGCAGATCAGCCTGCAAGGATTGCAAAATGGCTGAATGCTCAGGCAGCCAGCATGATTTTGAGAAAGTTGGTTGTATCAAAGCATACAAAGGCTTGATACGCTGGGCATATTCCGGAATGTAAGTTCTGCCGAAATTCAAAAAGCCCAGTAAAGATTGTAATTTTTTCAGTGTTGTTGGAGCGCGCAATTGTGCGCACTTCTCTAAGAAGTGAGGAGCCAAACCTCTACCTTCATTGTTGAGCTCATAGCCCAAAAACAACACTGTGTGTTCAGCAATGTGCGATTTTGCAAAGTTAAATTTGTAACCCATGTCAGCGAAGTTGCAAATAACAGAATTTACACGACACAGATGCTCCCAAATATCGTCGTCTGTGAGATATATGTCATCCACATACGAAAAAGCATCAGGGTCGAGTGCCTCCAGAATAGAGACAATGCGAGCGGTAAATATACCAGGACTATTCTTATAGCCCATTGGAAGACGCCGGAATTGCTTTTGGACTCCAGCGCTCGTAAAACTGGTCCATTGGGAGCTAAAGCTGTCCAATCTGTGGGCATAAAAACCATTGGATATGTCAAGCGTTGTCTTGAAACGCTTACGCACGAGACTATCCACTAGGGCAGAGCCGTGGGTATTCTGCACAGCACAGTTACGGCAATGCGTGTTTAAATGCCGGTAATCCAAAACCAAACGATATGATCCGTCAGGTTTGTTCACAGTAAAAAGGGGATTATTCATCGGTGACACACACGTTTCAATAACTCCCTGATATTCCAATTGTTCAAGGATTTCCGCGACGGAAGATTTAGCTTCACGCCGAATGGGATATTGAGGTTGAGGCTGCGGCTGAGACCGCAACGGAATTTCGTGGCAAGGCGACAATCTATCCCAACCACATTGGTTACGGTACAGAGCCGGCGCGAGAGCCCGAGCCCACTCTTCTGCAAAATGCTGCGCATGCTCTTTCGAGACAGTGTTCGCGAAACTGGGTAGGATCACCTCCTCCCCTCGCGGCGCCGCGAGCACAAAAGGTGGGGGCCAGTCAGCCTCCGAAAGTAAAATATCATATGTAGAAGACAGATTCTCCCAAAATACACCTTTAACGGTACGCTGTATGTCACCTTCAATTAACAGGACAATTTCATATAGTCTTTCAGGGGGAGCAAGTCTCGTATCCGCTGTTTCTATCACAACGTAGACATCAGTCGCTGTCACCCTCAGTAGTGGACGCAGCGCCTCTCTGACTATGGTTATCTCCGCCGCGCTGTCCAGCAAGGTCAGAGCCCACGTCAGATTCCGAAGCCGCGTTCTCACTATCTGTGGCATATCGATGCGCTGTTAAGGCTGCGACTTTCTTTTTCGCAAACTGCGGACGCCTAGGCGTAGAATCCTCCTGCTTCACTGCGCCGTCCGTCTGGCGGGACTGACCACGTCCTTGCTGGCCACCACGTCCACGTCCACCCCCTCCTCCTCCACCGGTCTTCGGGGCCGATGTGTCCTGAAAGGAACGAGGAGAGCGTTGATCAGAACCCTGAAAACGATCAGGTGATTTAATCATCGCGCGATCGCGCAAATCATAAACTTTTTCAGTCGGCGCAGGTGCTTGTACTGCAGGAAAAGAATCCTGAGTCTGTGTATTCTTCCTCCCCTGTGTCTGTTTCTTAGGCCAATTTTGTTTTTTAGACTTGGGCTGGACATCTGTCACTGCAGATTGTCCTTGAGGTTGTTTTTTCTCCTTTACTGGAAAATATTTCAGACCTCTACTTGTGCGGCCAATTGTCTTATAAGCGGCCACCACAATCTTTGCTAACTGGCGGGGTTTGTCGGCATCGGGCAGAGCAGCCAAAGCATTCGATACCTGAAAGTTAACTGCATCTCCTTTAACATTGGAGAGAATGAGATCACTTACAATCTCAAAAGAACCACACAGGCGCATACCCAATTCAACCGCTGCCTCTGGACCGTGATCATTCTGAACACGTCTAATGATTTCAGGCAGGGCAGTCATAGACGGGGTGCCGAAGCACCTTGTATAAACTGCCGCAAATGTTTTTCCCCAGCTTTCACAGTCAGCAAGTTCAGGAGTAATATCCTTCGGTAGAGTAATCGTTAACATTCTATGTTTATCAGCAGGAGTAGAATTCGGAAAAACCGCCTCCAGTTGATCAAACTTCTCTGCTAGCCAGAATGGGAAGTCATCGTTGTCAACTGGACGCGCACCAAAAACCGAATTAACCATCACAGGATTGAGACGCATTCCGCCTCGTTCCATGGGAGCGGCCGCACCCCCCTGGGGACCACCAGGAAGATGTCGACCGATGTATTGCACTAAAGCACGAATCACGGAAATGGAAACAACATGTAGCCTGCGTATTTCTGCTAGGGTACAAGCCCCGTGATTCGGGTGCGGGGTAAAGCCACCCAACGCAGGCCAATTTGTACCTGGAATTGAGAGTGGACCTAACCTCGCAGCGGACAAAGAGTGGGGGAGGGCGCCATCAAACCAAACTCGATGCTGCCAATGATCAATAGGTATTTCCAATGCCCTGTACGGCGTATATACAGCCGGGACATCCGAGGCAGTGTAGGAGTGGAACAAACCAGAATTAGCATCCACAGCCGGAAACGTAACCCAAGAGTAAAACAACTCGTAAGGAAACGCCGGATCTGCACTTACCACGAAAATCACAGCCATCCCATCTACTGGGACCTGGTACGTCTGAAGATGGTTGCGTACCGCTACGCGACTATGCTGCGCAATAGCCACCGCCGCCATGACAACACTGGAAACAAGAACACACAAAGAATACTCTGTAGCACAACTGGGTAGTAATTCAAAGAAACTGTTTAAGAAAGAATCAAGCTTGAATAAAGACCTATTTCAAAAAATAGGTAGGTTTCACCGACACCCCGTTTTCCGGAAACGGATGTGAAGGGGTTAAGGCATGAACGATAAACTACTCGAGTGTCATGATATAAGACCACCGAAACCGTTGGGCGCCATGTTGCAGGGTTTCTGTACTCACACAGAACTGTGCACAGAGGAGTGGAACCTCGGCAAATTAGGGTGTCCCAAAACTTACCTTAGCAACCAACTCACCCCTTACCGAGCTAGCTACAGTGTCTCATTGGACATATCAAACTCCCAATGTTTAGACAAACCAGAACATGAACTTACAGTACCTCAGGGTACGTGGGACTCATGAACACTCTTTCGTTATATTATCATTACAAACCAGAACATGGAGTAAAGAAGACACATGTGCATTTGAAATGTTTATTTACTAATGCCGTCTTCTCAGGCGCAGTATCTTAGATAATACAAGTATACTTATTATCAGTATCAAAATTATCAGCATAGTTACTAAGACATAAAAAGTGAATGGTGACAGCATGTTAACATGCTGTAATGAATAAGAGTTAACAACACTTATATCTCACCCTCCCTAACACATATATTATATTATTAGCTAAGAAGGTCTCTTTGGGTTGTTTTAGGGCGGGCCCATACCTTAGTGTCCTAGCATGAAGGAATCACATCAGCATACACCAGCTCTCTCTGCATGTGCCCCGCATCAAGTGTGTTAACTATTCTCCTGCAAAGCAATATCAATCCCGCCTCAAGCCCAAGTTGGCAAAGGCTGCACTTGTGTTATGACTATGAAGGCGTGGAGATCAGACCTCATAACAATTCCATATCGTGTTGCTCCTGAAACTTCAGCACTCTCCGTGCAGACATGGTTTATTAAACAAAACTGATATCAGAGCAATAACATATTATTCTCACATACACCACGGCAAACCACTAGGTTGAAAGCTAAGTCAACAATTAAGGGTCGTGTGCAGAAGTTGCAAGAAAGGAAAAATGGCGTTTAAATCTCAAATGTACCTATGCTAACTTAACACGATATAAGGATATATAGGAGCTATACAACAATTCCTGCTGATGAGGGGTAATACCCCGAAACACGTGTCCAGGGATGGCGAAGACAGTGAAGATAGCAGAAGATCGAAAGATGATGCATCGCGAACACTTTACTACATTGACCAGAGTCATTATGGGCGACACCGCCGGTGTGTGAGTAGTGTGCGACCCCACCCCCATTTGAAACTTTAAAGCTCCCTTGAGCAGCGGGCTGACGAGCCTGGGATCCCGCACCTACACGCCTGAGTGGTACAATACCTGGCAGATATTGGCAGCCATCGGCAACCCCAGTACACGGCCTATCCCAGCTGATGAGGGGTAATACCCCGAAACACGTGTCCAGGGATGGCGAAGACAGCGAAGATAGCAGTAGATCGAAAGATGATGCATCGCGAACACTTTACTACATTGACCAGAGTCCTTAGGGGCGACACCGCCGGTGTGTGAGTAGTGTGCGACCCCACCCCCATTTGAAACTTTAAAGCTCCCTTGAGCAGCGGGCTGACGAGCCTGGGATCCCGCACCTATGCGCCCGAGCGGTACTATACCTGGCAGATATTGGCAGCCATCGGCAACCCCAGTACACGGCCTATCCCTGCTGATGAGGGGTAATACCCCGAAACACGTGTCCAGGGATGGCGAAGACAGCGAAGATAGCAGAAGATCGAAAGATGATGCATCGCGAACACTTTACTACATTGACCAGAGTCCTTAGGGGCGACACCGCCGGTGTGTGAGTAGTGTGCGACCCCACCCCCATTTGAAACTTTAAAGCTCCCTTGAGCAGCGGGCTGACGAGCCTGGGATCCCGCACCTACGCGCCTGAGTGGTACTATACCTGGCAGATATTGGCAGCCATCGGCAACCCCAGTACACGGCCTATCCCTGCTGATGAGGGGTAATACCCCGAAACACGTGTCCAGGGATGGCGAAGACAGCGAAGATAGCAGAAGATCGAAAGATAATGCATCGCAAACACTTTACTACATTGACCAGAGTCCTTAGGGGCGACACCGCCGGTGTGTGAGTAGTGTGCGACCCCACCCCCATTTGAAACTTTAAAGCTCCCTTGAGCAGCGGGCTGACGAGCCTGGGATCCCGCACCTACGCGCCTGAGTGATACTATACCTTTCAGATATTGGCAGCCATCGACAACCTCAGTACACGGCCTATCCCTGCTGATGAGGGGTAATGCCCCGAAACACGTGTCCAGGGATGGCGAAGACAGCGAAGATAGCAGAAGATCGAAAGATGATGCATCGCGAACACTTTACTACATTGACCAGAGTCCTTAGGGGCGACACCGCCGGTGTGTGAGTAGTGTGCGACCCCACCCCCATTTGAAACTTTAAAGCTCCCTTGAGCAGCGGGCTGATGAGCCTGGGATCCCGCACCTACGCGCCTGAGTGGTACTATACCTGGCAGATATTGGCAGCCATCGGCAACCCCAGTACACGGCCTATCCCTGCTGATGAGGGGTAATACCCCGAAACACGTGTCCAGGGATGGCGAAGACAGCGAAGATAGCAGAAGATCGAAAGATGATGCATCGCGAACACTTTACTACATTGACCAGAGTCCTTAGGGGCGACACCGCCGGTGTGTGAGTAGTGTGCGACCCCACCCCCATTTGAAACTTTAAAGCTCCCTTGAGCAGCGGGCTGACGAGCCTGGGATCCCGCACCTACGCGCCTGAGTGGTACTATACCTGGCAGATATTGGCAGCCATCGGCAACCCCAGTACACGGCCTATCCCTGCTGATGAGGGGTAATACCCCGAAACACGTGTCCAGGGATGGCGAAGACAGCGAAGATAGCAGAAGATCGAAAGATGATGCATCGCGAACACTTTACTACATTGACCAGAGTCCTTAGGGGCAACACTGCCGGTGTGTGAGTAGTGTGCGACCCCACCCCCATTTGTACCTTTACAACGCATTCCATTACTTCGCATACTACCTTTACAACGCATATCATTACAACGCATAACATTACATTGCATGTAAGGTAAGTATTGGATAGTGTAGGGGTAAAAATTACTATTCTAACTCCAGGGGGTGCAACAGTAGGGAAAGTGTTGGATAGTGTAGGGGTACTATGTGTTGTAAAGCTATGCACTGTAATGGTATGCGTTGTAATGACTGCGTTGTAATGACATGCATTGTAGTGGTGTGCGTTGTAGTGTCATGCGTTGTAATGGTTGCGTTGTATATGCATGCGTTGTCATGGATGTTGCGTTGTAAAAGTTTTGTTGTAATGGTAGTGAGTTGTAAAAATTGCGTTGTAAAGGTTGTTTCCCAATAGAATGGTCAGAATCAGTGCTGCAACTAGTACAAATGTACTCTGGGATACCATTACTTTGGGTCAAGGTGGGGCAGTAGAAAGGGGTGGAGTCATGAAGGGCGGAGTCATGAAAAGCGGAGTCAGACTTTCAAATTATACATTTATGTTACTTTAAACTCTGCTGCAAAGAAATTGGCACCAAGGACAAACATGAGAGTAAATCTGTTTTGCTTACTAATTGGTCACAAACAGGCTGCACTTCAAAGCATCTGACAGGGTTTAGGCACCTGCTGCTGAAATCTTTGTGTGTGGTATCTTCACTTGCTGGAGAGATCCAGGTTTTGTCTAGTCACCATTTTGACTCCTCATAAAGTAGCATTGAGGATCACTGTGTCTGCTGCAAAGCACAACATGCAGCAGACAGATCACACATTTGTATTTTATGTGGATAGTTCAGTTCAATTGGTTACTGCTTTTGTCACCACAGAAATACTTGTGTTGCTTGCAGTTCATAAACTACAATATTTCTAATATAGCACAATGAGCTATACACCAACATCAAGGAGCAGTATGCAAACTGCAAGGCATAGACTTTGAAACGTATAGTTTTTCTTTAATCTTTTGGTTTTCCAAGGTTGCTAATGTTGCTTGAATAGGAAACACCTTGAAAAAACAAGAGGCGTTTGGCAAAAAAGGAACAGTTTGTTTAATTAAACAGTGCAACAGAAAAAACGGTCATAGACGTAGGGTTTGAAGACTGTCTCAACTTAAAATCGATCTGACATGGTTTTTATACTCTTCAATGAATGCCATAAAACAGTTCCGGTGATCCATGTTTGGAAAGGAATGTGAACCTCTGACTTTGGAGCCATAAATTAATGTATTCGATAAGGAATCCAGATGGCCTTTACCTTGCGTGGACATAATGCGGCGAGTGGGTAACACGTTCAAATGACTGGCTTGAATATTGCGTGAATTGTGTGTGCTGTGTCCTGATTGACTATGTGTTCCTAACTTCATGTGGCATTTGGCTTAATGGTGGTTCAGAAAACTGCGAACTTCTCCGGTCATGTGTGTTTTGTTGGGGCCAATCTCCCTGGATCCTTGTGGTGTCGCTGCGCCTATTTTTGTGATTAATGTGGGGTTTCCTGTTCGCGCATTTGTCTGCGGGCTACGATCCACCCCACCTGTCACCTGTCAATCAGTGACCTCAGGCCTGGGTCTAAGAACCTTCCTAACTACGTATTTCAGAGTCGGGGTTGATGTGGGGTTAATAACAGGCAAATTTATAAATAAAGATGCAATTTAGTTTCTATACAGGAATGTATCGTTATTCACATTGACATCGACTTTCTCCATATTAACACTAAATAGGGGTTCCTTTAGGCAGTAATAAAGTCCTGTTATTAAAACAATCCCAACCACTGTGTTACATTTTAAATTTTGGCTTTTTGATATTTTCCAGACCAAGTACTCTCAACATATGATGCCTACCAGTATGGATGGTGTGTGACTTACACCTTGTACCACCATATAGATGAATGTGCCATTTTTACAATAAATGCATATCTCGTACATAAGAAAGTTGGGATAAATCAAAAACCTGCCTCCAAATTATATGTTTTCATAAGCACTTGTGAATTGCTAATCTGAGTGCCCTTGTTTCCTTCAATTGCATTGGCATCTAGGTTTTAGGCTCCAGATAGCCCGTAACCTAGATGAGACTTCAACAAAAAAGGGCTGATGGCCCCTTAAGTGAGCCCTTTGTGTTGTGCCTACCCTGATGTGCATAATTAATATTAGATGTTGAACGTTTTAAGATTTACATTTTTGTTCTTTCAATTATAATAAACAAGAATGATTTATAAGTAATAAAAAGCATTACAAACACTAATCTGTGACTTAATTAACACATGTTATCTTATGTACGTCAGTTGCTGATCATTGGATATTCCTGAAGTCATTGCGCAATAATCAGCAAATACTCCAGAAAACACCCAACCTGTCACACTTTAAAACAAAACAAACAAAAATGGCAAACATGCTCTTGAAATAAACAGTAAAACCTTTGGACCCCTCTTGAGGCGAAATAGCCGAGAGGTAGTTGTACTGCACGTTCAACTGTGATAATTGCTGAAAACGAGCACTTCTTAGACGGCGTGTTTTAATTACCTACCTTGTTTGCACTAGCATAATTATTGCATTTGACACAACGTGAGCCTGCACATAGTCGGTAACAGACGATTTTCGGGCTGAATACCGATCTATTCGCCTGTAAAGTCTCAGAAAACGGCGGACATCTTGGGTAGGGGCGTGAGCCTAACAGCGCTCTAGCCACCACTACTTAAGGAAACGGAAAATCTCCGCGATAGCGGACGCGAATAGTGGACGCACCTACATCAGCGCCGGAGTCATGCCTGAGTCAGCCCGTCTGCGCCCGTCCGCGCCTAGGACGCGCCCAGTGGCCATGACTCCTACTCCCCAGCTAAATTCACCGGTATGTGTCAGCAACCAGACAACTTGCGACACTACTGCTTCCCCTTATATACAATATAGTGCAGACCAGCTTTTAGCTTTAAGAACATTCAAACAACCAGGCTGTTGTCTTTTAGACTTAAACAGAAATCATAACATCTGTCACGGTTGTTCACTGGAAACGAATGGTGTTAGCATTAAACAGCTTGAGTCCCAAACTAATGCTGCATGCGCTAATTCTAAATCTAAATTATTCACCTTTTTCAGTTTGAACTGTCGTTCTTTGCCCAGACATAAAACTGAAATTTTTTATTTCTTACTGGACGAAGCACCTGACGCATTGTTCATTACTGAAACATGGCTTCATGCAAGCTCTGGTCCGGATATGGCCACGGCTCTCCCAGACTCATATGCGATTATACGCCTTGACGGGATAAACAAAACCGGAGGAGGCATAGCAATTATTTTTTTTAAAATCTATACCTGTGAGTTTATAAACCTTCCATGTCCAGGGTGTGAAGGCGCCACCTTCAAAATTATACTCTCACCCAATTTTACCTTTTCCGGTGCACTTATTTACCGTCCACCGGGTGCTGCATCAAATTGGCTAAATAACATTTCAGAGCTTTTAGGCCCTTTTATTACGAATACTACTAATTTTACAGTCATTGGTGATCTGAATCTTCATCTGGACAATGAGCACTGTACTAAGGCTACTGAACTTATTGATGACTTTATGTCCCTCAATTTAAGTCTCAAAAACTCGGGCCCTACTCATACTGCAGGTCATTTACTGGACCCAATCTTTTCAAATATTCATAATTTAAACACATTTCCAGCTCTACCTATTCCCTGTGTAAAAAAGGAGTTTGGGACAACCAGTAAACAAAGATCCTTAAGTGTTGCCCGGCGGTGTCGCCTCTTTAACCCACGAAATATTAATCAATGAAGAGGCAGGCGCTGGAGACTGGAAGGCAGGAAACAAGGGTTTATTCTCTCCGGAGGAGAACACATCAGTTCGGACAGCAAGTATCGTCACGAGGTGCTCTAACCGCATCTCTGAGGCCTGGCCTCTTATACACAGGCTTATGATTTTTATTGCAGGTAACACATTCTTGCAATGCTTTGAAGTATGAAAGGACATCCTCGGAATCTCCCCTTCAGGCCCGTTCCCACACACATTTACAGTTGAAGTCCCCACCCCGGTCACAACAGGTGATGATTATCGCGCAGCTGGACATTCCGCCGATTCACGGAATGTGTGGGGTTGATCGGATCTCATAGGGTGGGGGCTTTGATCAATTTGAGGGTCCTTTAATGGGGAGGCTTCCTACTGTACGGGGGGGCAATAAACAGTATCCGCAGAGCCAGGTGGCGGCCTGGGAACGAGGAAGACAAACGGGCACACAGGAAAAAGGGGGGTTTGTATCAAAGGACCTGGGATCATGAAAGGAATGAAGGGAGGTGTCGCGCTGGGAACAGGATGGGATTCCGAGGCAGAGCTGCGAGGAAGAGGGGTTTACGACCCAAGGCATGTGAGAGCGGGGGTTGTCAGCGTGCGGGGGGATGCCTGCGAGGTTGAGAGAGAGAGAGAGAGAGAGAGACGCGCTGGCTATCAGCGAGGGGCAGGGAGGCCATGGTGCTCAAAATGGCTGCCGCTTACGTGCACGAATGGGTTCAAGAAGAGCAAGATGGCGCCGATAATGTTGACGTTTGCAGCCTAACTTTTAACACCTGGTCAGACCATTTTCCTATCAAATTCTCTTTTCAAATGCCAACTTCCAATAACGCTCTTACGGCTCAACCCTCCATGGTGAGAAAATGGAAAAAACTCGATATTAATATTCTCAATACCCTGCTAGAAGACACAACTCCATGCACCAACTCAGGAGTACAACATCTATCAGTTTCTATCCAATCATGGCTCTTAACAGCCATTGACTCTTGCCTCCCTAAGACCAAGCTAAAAGGCATAAACCAACGTCCACCCGCTCCGTGGTTCAATGATTCTCTAAAGCATGAAAAAACAAAATGTAAGAACGCTGAACGTCAATGGAGGAAGTCCTACTCCATTGAAGCTAAAAATGATTACAAAAATCAATTAACTCAATACCAAAAGTTGTGCAGCAGAGCAAAAGCTAATTTTGTTTGCACTAAAATCACTGCAGCCTTAAATCAAGCTAAAACGCTTTTTAAAACAGTTAAAGAGCTAGCCGGCTCAAATACCTCACCAATTCCTCCTGATTTAAATAAAACTCAATGCAATCAACTTGCCACATTCTTTGTCGACAAAGTTGATAAAATTTATCAGGACATCCAACTTAATCAGAACAATCATGAAGAAGATCATTATGACGGTAATGATCCTAACAGACTATGCACTGAAGAGACCATTTTTGCTACCCTTTTGGATAAAACTTCCACCCCCACACTGAGTGCTTGGCCAACACTCAATGTTGACACTGTCACCGAACTTCTAAGCACAATAAAATCTGGATCACCAAATGACCCTCTACCTTGCCCAATCTTAAAATTACTTAGTAGGAAAGCTTTATCCACCATTACAGATCTTTTAAATAACTCCTTGCAAGAAGAATGTGTTCCTCAGGAGTGGAAGCATGCGATGATCCATCCCCTTCTAAAAAAAGCTGATGCTGACCCGAAGGTACCCGCAAACTTCCGACCAATATCTCTCCTACCCATTTTTGCCAAAATTCTAGAAAAGCATGTCCACCGTTGTCTTTCAAATTATATAATGACACATGATCTGTTACCTCCCCATCAATCCGGCTTCCGAGCAGGTTTTTCAACAGAAACCACCCTCCTAGGTGTAACAGAAAACATTTGTTCAATGATAGATAAGGGTGAAACAGTGGCACTGGTGCTGTTAGACCTCAGTGCCGCATTTGACACTGTTTCACATGCGGTACTAATAAAAACTCTTCGCTCAATAGGCATCTGTGGCCCTGCTCTAAATTGGATCACATCCTTACTCGAAAACAGAACATTTCAAATCTTCTCTAATTCTGTGTGCTCTGATATCCATACCTTTAAACATGGAGTCCCACAAGGCTCAATTTTAAGTCCACTACTTTTTAATTTATACATGAGCCCTCTTGCTAAAATAGCTAAGGAAACTGGACTGATAATGTTCTCCTATGCTGATGATGCTCAGCTTCTCTTTTCCCTTCCACCAACAGGCAATAATGATCCTTCTACTTTAAGAGCAGGACTTACGAAAATCGCTGGATGGATGAAAAAAAACTTCTTGAAATTAAACGGTGAAAAAACCGAACTTATAATCCTGGGAAAAAATAAAGAACTTTGGGGACCCCAACACTGGCCACCGGAAATGGGCTCTCCTCCAATTCCAACTAACCAGGCCCGTAACCTAGGCTTTGTTGTTGATGACACACTTAGTATGCACCAGCAGGCCATCAAAACATCAGCCACCTGCTTCGTCATCCTGAAGTGGCTAAAGAAAATCTGATGGATGCTACCGGATCATACTAAAAGAACTGTCATTAACGCCCTAATAACATCAAGATTAGACTACGCCAATGTGTTATACTTAGGATCCAACAAGATCACAGTCCGCAAACTACAAACTGTGCAGAATGCAGCTGCAAGACTGTTAGGTAAAATTCCTATCCATGCACCCACTACCAAACTCATACGTGAATTGCACTGGTTAAAAATTGAGAACAGAATCAAATTCAAATCATTATGCTTCATGCATAAAATCTCAACAAATAAAGCTCCAAAATACCTACGAAGCCTGGTACAATGTTACCTTCCATCTAGGACTCTAAGATCTGCAACAGCGAATAAATTTGTTGTGCCCAAAATAAGACTATCACGCATGGGAGGCAGATCCTTCGCATACCTTGGTCCCTCCCTGTGGAACTCCATGCCACAAGCTCTGCGCTCAGAGGTTAATTACATCAGATTTAGAAAAGCCATAAAAACCTGGCTGTTCAACGTCTAGGTCAGCTGTCCAATTACCCTTCACTGAATCATAAGCGCCGGGAAACCCTTTGTTGGGTAGCTGTTTGTGCTATACAAAATAAATAAATAAATAAATAAATCCTCAAACATTTAGCAACACTCTTCTTTCTGAATGCAAAGGATCCTTGTGAAGTCATCATCTACCCGTTTTGAAATCAGCCTGAAATCATCAAGAAAAAAGTAATCTTGTGAAGTCATCAGACACTCATATTCAAGTCATCCTCAAATCATCGGGCACAAGTTTCTAAGCTTTGCTGATGACTTTAGGAGTTTGATGATGTCTGATGATGTGAAAATGTCTTCTAATGTAGTTGGGTGATCGTCCAAGTACTCTGGGATAGCTTCTAAGGTCATCCTGTTTGACCTGGGAATTATCAGTCAACCGAGCCTACAAGGAGTTTGAAACCTCCAATGCTCGGAATGAGGCACGCAGATACTCGATTCGTTTAGCGTCCTGGAATGTGGCTGGCGCTGCATTCAAGGTAGGAAAAATAACATTGGCATAAACTCTGGCAGCCACAGGATATTATATGTCTTCAGGAAACCTGGGCCAAGGAGCCTGCTTTTGACTCTGGCTATCGCTACTTTCAGACAGCGGCAGTGCCATCAGTGTCAGGCAGAGCAAAGGGGGGACTCTTAACCTCAATCCCTAATACTCTTTCAATTGTTTTTATTTATTTATTTATTTTTAAATTTATAATGCTAGCTTGGTTTGCTTCTGTTCTGAAGTAGCAGGAGATCATCATACACTTAATGAGAGGACTAGTACTAGACTGCAATGAAGGATTTCTTTTTATATATGAGCTGAGCCCTTATTGTTGAGTGTAAGTGGGGCAGAGCGCCGACGCCCTCGGAGACAAACCGCCACTGATTGCTGTGGCGCGAGGCTCCTCGTGCTCCGCTGCGGGAGGCTGTGTCTGTCCTCAGCGCATGCGCAGTTTAATCACCAAGTCCCTCTTTAACCTGCGCTCCGCTGCGGGATGCAGTGTCTGACCTCGGCGCATGCGCAGTTGTTAACCCATCGAGCCCTCTTTCACCCGCGCTCGTAGTTCAGTCCTGAGGCTTTCCTCTGTGTGAGGGTCCCGGTTGCCTCCCCTCTCCGTTGGACTCTGTACAGGCCGCGCTTCCCTGCGAGGCTGCGCAATGCTCAGTGACACAATCTTACAGTTTCATCTGGTGTGTCATAGGCAGACATCCTGCGCATGCGCACTTGTGACAAACCGAGTGTCCTGCGCATGCGCAGCTACAGATCACCATCGCAGCTCTCGGGTCTCGGCTCGCGCGCGGTGTGTTGTCCCGGCGGCGCCTCCAGAGCGGTTTGTTGTGGTGGGGGGGCCCTCAGGCCGACGCACAAGAGAGTTGAGGTAAGAGACAGCCTCGAGGCCGCGGTCAAAGAGCAGTAAAGTAAGGGAACTGCAAGGGGGCGGGGGCTGGGGGTGGGACCTGAGTGTGGGGGCGGGGCCTGTGAGTGTGGGGGCGGGGCCTATGAGTGTGGGGGTGGGGCCTGTGGGTGAGGGGGCGGGCCTGTGAGTTTTGGCAAGGTCTGTGAATGAGGGGTTTGTGTGGGTGGGGCCTAGGGGTGGGGGTCAGTGAATGTGAGGGCGGGCCTGTGGGTGTGGCTTGTGCTCAGGGAAAGTGGGGGCAGGGTCAGTGAATGTGGGGGCGGAGTCAGTGAATGTGGGAGCGGGGTCAGTGAATGTGGGGGCGGGGTCAGTGAATGTGAGGGCGGGGTCAAAACAGCAAACCTGCCCAGCCTGGAGGCATCATATAGGGAGCGGCGTCCGTGTGGTTCTCGTGAATGCCGCCTGTGCGACCAGAGTTTGGAGCTCTCCTCCTCCGTACCTCCGCGCCGCCACCTCTTTCCGCATCTTCCGAAAGGACCTTAAAACTCTTCCAAAGACGCGGCGACCAACAACTCTGCCTGTTTCTTGTTCCTCACTGGAGACTAGTTTGTCCTTACACTTCAACTGTGGAATGTGTTTTTTTGGAACCCAAATCGCTCCAACTTTGGTTTGTATTGTGTAATTTTTGGCGAATTTATACTCTGTAAATATGTTATCATAATATCTAATCCTATATACTTCAAACCTGTACTAAATGCAGTTAGGGATGAGCGCCTGACAACTGTATTGAAGATAATAATGACAATGTATGGTGAAATATCTTAAAAGAAGCCGGTTGAAATCCATCCAATGGAAAAGAACTGGGTTGTCATTGTAGAATGGTTTGAGACAAGACACGTCTAATTTTCACTATCAATCCAGGCCACGCTCGTCACTGTGTTTTATTCATCCATTTAGCCTTGAGAAAGTCGTGGTACGGACTTTTGTACCGACGAAACACGTGTTGGCTGTTTCTTTTGATGTTCTGGCTGTTTTACATGATGCTTCTTGAATAAATGAAGTAACAAACACATAAGGACTTTTGCTTCAATATCCTGTCCAAGAAAGAAGATTTATTGATGTTGTGATCTGTACTTTTGTCATTTTTAATGATATGCAACTATTGTGATTAATAAGTCACTTGTTTTACAGTCAAGTCAAGAAGGTTTTATTTCGATAAAAATTATCATAAAAGCTTCATTTAGAATACACAAATTCATGTTTAAAATGGGAAAATAAACAGATACAAAAAATGTTGTATACAGTTAATTTAGAAAGTTTCCGGAGTTCATTGGAAAGAAGAGGTAATCCATAAAATGGTTTAAAAACGAATTAAACAATTAATTTAAGCCTCTTGGATCTAATGGACCAAGCCCATGATAAAAAATTTGCAAGAATACAAGCATATAAGGCACGGCAATCAGACCTAAGTATGGGTATTGCCTCCACATGACGCCTGGTACCTAGTTGGCGACATAGATGTTTAAGCCATTTCTTCCGTGGGAGGGTATACTCTCCGCATTCAAACAAGAAATGCGCCACTGACTCTGGTTTACCTATGCACATTGGGCAGAACTCTGTAGTTTGCACAGGTGGTTTCCACCGTGAAGAGAAAGCATACAAGGGAAGAGTACCTGCTCTGAATTTAAAATAGAGGGCCCTATCAAAAGGTTTCTCAATTGTGTCTAAATATAATTCTCGTATTGGCAGGTCCTTAAAATTCAGGAAATCTTCCGTTAGTCTGCCCCAGCAGTCGTGAGTGTTCCTTTTTGACGCTATCCAACTCCAATACAAAGTCTTAAGGGTTTCCTTTGGTGGAGAGGTTCTGTTTAACCATGCTTCTTTTAAGCCCAGATTGGATAACAGGATTTTCATGTCTCTCAACCATTTAATTTTCTGCCATCCTGGAAGTGACATCATTTCTGAAAGGCCTTGCGCATATTTGTCAAGTTCCTGTACTCGCCGCAGGCGGGCCCATAACAGCAATGGCCGAAGTTTTGCTTTCTCGTCAATTGGGCGACAACCTAAATCCAACATTAGTGGGACCATAGGCGTACCTTGCGGGAGAGACATAATTGCTCTGCAAAATTTCCTCTCAGATCTTGGCAGTTCGTTTGTAATAGATGAGCCCCATAACTCGGCCCCATAAAGAGCAGAGCTAACCCCCTTGGCTGTATAGATTTCAAGAACAGTAGATATGGGTCTAATAACACAAGAGCGTTGTTCTTTCAATAGGGCTCCTGTTAGACGTTTATGGGTTAGCAGCATTTTATCCAAATGAGGGGCCCATTGCATTTTGTGGGACAGCCGTATGCCTAAATAGTCAAAGACTTCTACTGTCCCCAAAGGTTCTCCATTCAGAGTAGGAGGGCAAATTGTTTTTTTTGAGGGATTCAGCACAAGGTACTTCGTCTTTCCAGTATTGATGGTCAAGCTCCGTTCAGAGCAAAAGGACTGAAAATTGTTCAGAAGTCTTTGGAGGCCAATAGGGGTTTTCGATATCAAAAGCGTATCGTCCGCGAAGAGAAGGGTAGGTATACGCTCTCCAGCCAGGGATGGTTCATCTGAAGGATGTTTCCGAAGATGCTCGACCACCCCATTGATGTAAAGGGAAAAAAGGGTGGGAGCTAGGACACAACCCTGGCGAACCCCCCTCTCTACCGGGATACTACTCGTTTTTTCACCCTCAGGGCCCCACCTTATCTGGGCAAAACTATTTTCATGGAGCCTAATAAGTAAAGAGAGAATATAGTGCGGCAGCCCCATGTCAGCCAGAACACCCCAAAGGGTCTCCCTCGGCACAAGGTCAAAGGCAGTCTTTAAATTGATAAAAGCGAGATAAAGACTGCCTTTGCCAATAACCACTACCTTCCAATATATCATCATCAACCTAAAGGATTGCTCGATTGTGCCAGTGCCCACTCGGAACCCTGCCTGGTAGTCAGAGAGTATATTATTTTGATCTATCAAATCCAATATTCTGACCAATAGGACCTTGCCAACTACTTTTTGGCTAATGTCCAAGAGACTAATTGGTCTATAATTGGATGGATCATCTCTGGTGCCTTTTTTATAAATGGGGAAGACCTCCGCCCCTTTCCATGATGTGGGAATTGGTGCACCCCTACAGATGGCAACGAGAAGGCAATAGATGAATTTCCCCCACTTCTGTATATCTGATCTCAACAGGTCCCCCGGTATGCCATCCGGTCCAGCAGCTTTTTGGGGCCTGATAGAGCTTATGGCATACTCCACTTCTTTTATTGTAAAGTCGGAGCTTTCCTGAAGGGTCGCCCTATCCAATTCAATCGTAGGTGAGTTACCTGCCCTTACTTCAGCAGCAGTATATAACTTTGAAAAATGGTTGGCCCACGCCTGACTTGGAATATTGCATGTTATCAGATCAGTGTCGGGTCCATTTCTGGCTCTTATTGTGTCCCAGAAGCATTTTGAGTCCTTCTTAGAGCTAGCCTCTTTGAGAGTACGCCAGTACTCCTCTTCCCACTCTCTTTTTGCATGTGCCAGTGTATTCCTATGCTCTTTCCTGGCTATCTGTATCAAGGGTTGGGATTTGCCTTTAACGGCCTCTATTAGTAGTGACTTTGCCAGTCTACATCCTGGGGTGTGCCAGTCGTGCTTCCCCTTGGGTTTACACTGAAATGGATTCCCCCCTACAAAGCCCTTACCCTGGAATACATCCCCTATAGACTTAACAGCTATCTCAAAAATAGATGTCACCTTTTCAGCTGGCTGGGTCAGATTGGTAGCATCTAATTCGATCTGAGAAGTCTGAAGTAATTCTTTAATGGTAGAAAGTTTGACAGCATCAGTGGCGATTTTATTCCACTTAAGGCGTCGTCCACAGGATGCAACAGTGGTTTTACGAGTGCATTTGGGGAAGGATGCGATTACTTTACTAGGCCAGGGACTGTGTAAAGATAAGGAAAGCGAGTTATGATCGCTCTCCACGGTGGGTTGGACAACCATATCCTGAACCAGTCCCCAAAGTTTTAAATCCAACAGGATATAGTCAATTCTCGAGGTTTGATCAACCCTGTTGAAAGTGGGAGCACCTAGGCGATCAGACAATGTGCGGCCGTTCGTGGCTCTTAAGCCAAATTCCAATGTTAGGGCATGTAGTTGGACTGCAGTTCGTGACCATCTTTTTATCGGGGCAATAGATAATGCTGGAATTTCCCATCTGCTATCATCCTAACTTAGGTCTGAACTGTCCTCCATAGGGAGTGGTTCATATGTACAATTAAAATCGCCCGCTGTTAAGGTATAATCACCTTCTGCGTGATCTCTTAGTTCTGCTTCAAGGGTGGATATTACTTGGGACGTCAACCCATTTTTAGTTCCTCTGGCATAGACATTGTACAAGGCAAGGGATAAACCCCTACTATGATTTCTCAGTACAATTGCTAGTATATCTGGGCTACTAACATGCTTAGATGTAATATGGCAGTTAAGAGAAATGTTTACCCAGATTAGAAGCCCCCCAGAGGGACGACCCTTTCCTTGTGTGACTTTCACAGCAGGCACAAAGTACGTTACAAAACCAACCCGGTGGAGTGGTTCAATACTCCAAGTCTCTTGAAACAGGCAAATTTTGTGCGCCTCGACCAAGTCGTTCCATTCTGGCGAGTCCAGTTTCCTATGGATTCCTGCAAGGTTCCAGCTAAGTATTTTTATTGTACCCTTGCCAGGATTACTATCACTCCTCCTGTTGTAATGCGGTCCCAAACACTCTATTGGCTGGAAGGATGATACTAGTTGGATTTTAGTTGGAACTATCTGAGTTGATAGCTTAGGGCTCTTAGTTTGCCAGCCTATCAGTGTATGCTCCTCCTTCCCTTGTTCCATGTTTAAAGATGGGGTACTAATTGGCTCAGAAATGAGTCAATCTACCTCATCAAGAGCACAAAACCGGTTCCAATGTGTAAACTGGGAAAGAAAAAGGTCAACTGCAGGTGGGCCAGGCCAAGATGTTTCCCACTGATGGAAGGCATGCTGGGGGACTTGAGGATAGGCCCCATTTAAAGTAAAGTTAGTTTTCGGAAATTGTTGTCTATGTACCATCGGGTAGAAGTAGGAGAGGGGAAGTGGGTGAATTTGAGTATTTGCTCCACTAGTGGGTGCACTACATATATGGTTCACTACCGCTGTATTTCTAAAATTAACGGTTATGACATCCCCTGCTATAGTCTTGGTGTTTCTGCCTACCCACTCTCCTCTTCTAACTGCAAGTATTTCCCCAGACATATATGGGGGTAAGGGTCTGTGGAGCTGTAACCATTGGGCACATTTATTTCTTAATTCAACATTTGTTTCCCTTCTACCTTCCTTCAGTGGTGGTACGCCCGTTAATACGACTACAAAAGGTGCAGCTTCCACTGGCAAGTTGATTGTCCTAAAACGAGCTGGTCTTGGTTTTAACTCTTGACTTTTAGAAGGGGAGGGAATTAATTTTGTGTTTTTACTAGAACTTTGGGCATCCTTAGCTACTAGATTGGTGGATTTTCCAGTTCCCAACTCCTGCTGCGTCTGCATGATGGACCCAACAGAACTTGGAAGCGGGACAGAAGGAACATCTTTTTTCCCTCCATTATGGATCTGACAGTGTAGGTCTTTTGCTATGTTTGCCGAGGGCAATTTCGACTTTGTAGCTGTGTCTGGTTTACTAGCGTTTCCCCCCAATGTCACTCCTTTCGATCTCCCTTGGGTTGAAGTGCCCTCGATATTGCCTGGCTTATTGGACCCAGTCCCTTTGATATTCATTAATGATGTCAATCTATCAATTTTTTACATAAGGGGCTTGATATGAGCAATAATCGTGGCTTCTAAGTCCGCTTTAAGATCCGCTACCATATTGGTTACCCAGCAAGGTATACCTGGTAAGTGGCTAGGAATTGGGGTCACCAGATTGTGATTACGTGTATTAGCATTCGACTTTTTCTTTTTTCTATGTGCACTACTGACATTGCTTACATTCCCTTTTCCTGAGCATGTATTACTTGTTGTTTCGCTATCCCTTGTAGAATTTGAATCGGGCATAGAGTTCTTTGGGAGCCCTGGTGACTCAGTAGGAGGCTGGCCGCACGGAAGTTCCGCAAAAGAGGCAGTGACTCCAAGACTTAAGTCCAAATCCTCGGTAATGTCTAAGGATAGAGACAAGCGATTACCTACTGCCTCCTGGGAGTCGTGCAGAATTATGGTTGGTGGTAAAGATAGCCTCCTTTCCGTGTTGGCTATAGCTGAAGATACAGCCCCAATAGTTTGTTGCAGCATAAGGTCAATAGCAGTTAAGGTGGGGACAGGTTGGGGTACAGGTTCCTTACGCTTGGTTTTTGATCGTAGGATAGGCATTTTACCAGTTTTGAGACCCTTCCTCATGCCAGCAAAAGAATGCAACGAAAGAAGGGGTGGCCCAGCCCGGCCTCTTCTGGGCGCTGAGGGCCGTAGAGGGCCCGCCCTTTGCCCGGGCTTAGCCCGGCGTCCCGCTTGCGTCCCGCAAGGCGGCCCCTCACCTGGTAATAAGGTTGAGAGGGCGTTTGTGGGCGGGGCTCGCAGGGGGCACTGACCGGATGTTGCTTGGTCACGCAGGGACTCATGGAAAAGTGAGTCCCTGCCGCGCTACTCCCCCGCAGCCTCTCTGCACCACAGATGTACCACAGGCTCGGTCACACAGGCAGCAGACAGCGTTGGTGGGCAGTCCTCCCACGAAGCGGCTCCCGCGGAGTGGGAGCGGCGAGAAGTTGCGGTATTGCAGGTAGGGGCAAGGCAAACAGAATATCCCCACGGCGTCCAAGATTGCACGGAGGGTCACAAGGGTCTGATGCACCAAGGTCCTTTTCAGCCGTGTGCCGGTTGTGGGCGGGGCTCGTAGGGGGCGCTGACCGGATGTTGCTTGGTCGCACAGGGACTCCTGGAAAAGTGAGTCCCTGCCGCGCTACTCCCCCGCAGCCTCTCTGCACCACAGATGTACCACAGGCTCGGTCACACAGGCAGCAGACAGCGTTGGTGGGCAGTCCTCCCACGAAGCGGCTCCCGCGGAGCGGGAGCGGCGAGAAGTTGCGGTATTGCAGGTAGGGGCAAGGCAAACAGAATATCCCCACGGCGTCCAAGATTGCACGGAGGGTCACAAGGGTTTGATGCAGCAAGGTCCTTTTCAGCCGTTTGCCGGTTGTAGGCGGGGCTCGCAGGGGGCGCTGACCGGATGTTGCTTGGTCGCGCAGGGACTCCTGGAAAAGTGAGTCCCTGCCACGCTACTCCCCCGCAGCCTCTCTGCACCACAGATGTACCACAGGCTCGGTCACACAGGCAGCAGACATCGTTGGTGGGCAGTCCTCCCACGAAGCGGCTCCCGCGGAGCGGGAGCGGCGAGAAGTTGCGGTATTGCAGGTAGGGGCAAGGCAAACAGAATATCCCCACGGCGTCCAAGATTGCACGGAGGGTCACAAGGGTTTGATGCACCAAGGTCCTTTTCAGCCGTTTGCCGGTTGTGGGCGGGGCTCGCAGGGGGCGCTGACCGGATGTTGCTTGGTCGCGCAGGGACTCCTGTAAAAGTGAGTCCTTGCCGCGCTACTCCCCCGCAGCCTCTCTGCACCACAGATGTACCACAGGCTCGGTCACACAGGCAGCAGACATCGTTGGTGGGCAGTCCTTCCAGAGCGGGAGCGGCGAGAAGTTGCGGTATTGCAGGTAGGGGCAAGGCAAACAGAATATCCCCACGGCGTCCAAGATTGCACGGAGGGTATAGGATTGTGCTCACTTGACCCCTTTGTTTGTAACCTCAAATTTATGGCCAGTCGATGTTTATCTAATTGCAAGCCTGGCATGCGTTCAGATTGTTACACCACTAATCACTGTCATTTGAGTTATGTGCTAAAAGCCTGCCATGTGATGTTTTCATGTACTTGATCTTTAAAGTATGTTTTCGAAATGCCTATGTGCTCAAAAAGAGCCAAAAGTTGGGCTATTTTTGGCTTTGAAAATGATCAGGTTATAAGTCTGCTCTGCTCCATCTTATTTGCCTTGATGGGGTGCGGTCCTTGAACTGACTGGAGAGTATGTTTTGATTTAGAGGCCTACGTCATAGGAACAAGGTGACTGTGCCTCTGTCTTGTCAGGAGAAGTGTGAAAAGTGTGGCTCACTGGTTAGAAGCGGCAGACCCTGATGCAGAGGTCTGGCCCGGGACCAGGGTTCAATTCCCGACGCGGCAGGGTCTTGGGCTCAATGTCCGCGGATTCAATAATTCTCGCCTCGGCGCCTACTCTAATCATGGGTCCCACTCTGCGACTCAGGGCAATAGCTTGCTTAACCTCCACAACTGCCCCAACAGCGCTGGGATGCCTGGCTTCACCTTGCGGGTGCCCTGGAGGGGGCATCTCACATGGAAAGCCAGGATGGGTTCCACAGCGGTATACAGCGCCAGGATGCCCCGAGATGGGGCGGCAGTGCGCTTTACAAGTATACACACATTTACATTTACACATTTGTCCTGTTTTATTTATTCGCAAGGCGTGTGGCCTTTATCTATACTGCCATTAATTTGTTTCTTTAACTAATGTATAAGAGAGAGATCTTGGCAGTCGTGTTTTTGTGTGCGTATTATTCATTTTTCAAATACTTCCCTGACCTTTCCCTCACTTACCACTGAAGGTTATCAAAGCTTCCTTTAATGACCATGAGGTCTCTGTTCAGACCCTCCAGGATTTCGCGATTTGCAAAAAAATCGTGAAATCGGCAGTTTTGTAAAAATGCAGCGATTTTTACAAAACTGCCAGCGAAATTTGGAAGGTTGGTCAGCTCATTGAAGGAGGCCCCTTTTAGGTCTGTGTTGACTGTACAGCTCTGCTCTAGTGGCTGAGAAGTACATGCTTCGGTATCGGATATGTCTTTCTAATGTTTCAGGAGCTGGGGGGGAGGTCTCTTTTAAGCAGAACTCGCCCAACCTGCTGGAATGTCGGCCCCACGTGTCTATTCCTGCATGTCGCCCTCGTGGGGAACAGGGGGCGGCTTCACTCATAGGTGACTCTGGTAGATGCTGGAAACGCGAGATTTCAGACAGCCTCAGCATCCTGTGGGGGAGCAGGCGAAGGAGAGGTGGCTGATGTGACAGACAACTGACAATACCCAGGGACCAGCGGCAACTGCAAGCATTTAAATGATGAAAAAACTGCGAGGGACGGAAAGATGTGCAGCATGGAGAGGGGTGTGGGGCTGAAAAGTAAGAGTTGAAGGAGCTGCGAATGAGACGTGAGAACGAAGACGGGAGGGAGAGGGAGAAAGAATGAGGGGACGCAAACGGGGAGGGCAGGAGGATGTATGTAGTGGCAAGTGGAAGAGAGATTGGAGGAGGGGGAAAGGTGAAGAGACAAGAAGGGGAGAAATGGGTGAGATGTGAAGAAGCTAGAAAGGGGGAGGTTGTAAAGAAATGGAAGGCGTGAGTTTGAGAGGGTGGGAAGGAAGATGAAAGAGAGATGGGATAGAAGAATTAGGTGTGTGAAAGGAGGCCAAGGCTAAAGTGGTGAGGGAAGGGAGAGGCCTTGAGGGGGGCAGAATAAGGTTGAGATGGGGGAAAAGAGGAGCAGAAGAGATAGGAGAAGAAGGGAGAAAGAGTACAAGATGTAGAGAGCGGTGGGACAGGAGAATAGAGATGCGAGGAGAATGAGTAAAAGGTTCCCAGAACGGAAATAGAGAGGGGGGAGGAAGAGCTCGAGAGCTGAAGTGGGGAGAAGGGCAAATAGGAGGGAAGAGAAGAGGGGTAGAGGTGGGGAGATGGAATATAAACGAGAGAGAAAGATAGAAGAGATGGGAAGACAAAGGAGAAGTGCTGGAAGTGAATGCACGAGAGAGGCGGGAAGGAATAAGTGAAAGATAGGGAGGGAGCAAGCGAAAGATGCAGAGGGAATGTGAGCCAGAAGGTAAAAAGGAGAGGAGAAGAGGACTAAGAGGACTTGAGAAAGAGTGAACGGTGTATAGAAGGATGAAAGCGAGAGGAAGAGGAGGGACGCCTGGGAGGAGGAATAAAACGGGTAGAGGGAAAGCTAGACGGCGAGATGTGGGGAGAAGAAAAGCAGTAACCCAAGGTTCAATGCTATTATTCATGAGAAACACAAACTCTGTCAGACTGTTTTTGAATAGTTTCAAACTTAGAATAAAATGGCTTTAAGTAGCCTGACAGGCTGGCTGAGTCTTTATTTCAGTTATTTATCTACTTGATACTTGTTGGCAATTCTGATTTTGTGGGTCAATAACATGGTAATTGTATTCCTTAATGCACCAAAATGTGCCTGTCCTATACATACCAAGCCTTTTCCTCTGGCTAAATTCCCGCAGGGTTGCTTTGCTGAAATCGAACAAAAAGGGTAACTACCGAGTGTGATCGGCATCACAACACTTACAATCTCGGTCTTTGGGCAAACAGGTGTTTGAAGAGGGATCGAAATTTAATGGGCGAGTTATAATCAGGCCCTGTACTTTTATGTCCCATAGAGAAATGTATGCCTGCAAGCAATGTTACTTAAGTGTAAATACTAAGCAATAGACTCTCCATCAACATTAAAGAGTTCATTTTCATTGCTTGATTTCGTTGCTTGATTTTGCAACTAAGAAAGTGTCACTCGTATTCATTGAAATGCCACTCATAATTTCACTGAAATTATGAAAATGTCACACATCGCAGTCTTAAACCTTGGCAGCTATGTTTTCTACAACAGAAGTCAATGGGGATTTTCATTCTCCTGATTTTCTATTTTAAATCTCCCCCTCCCTGTCCTGAAATGTTGGCTGTGTGATCATTACTGGATTTTGAGACTCTTCTCAGCCTGGACCCAGAGCACAAGTAACAATGGGGCTGCTGCAGGAGCCTTGCTGTCACTGAGGGGGCGTGGCCAGTTAGTCATTTGCATACCCAGAAGCCCCTGCGGCAAACACCCGATTCATCAGTACAGGCGACACAGGCGTTTATGTAATAGGAGAAGGAGTATGTGTAGTTGTGCACACACAGGCATTCATGAGAGTGACTGGCACGTCACTGGTGTAAAGTCACTCTAACAGTAGTAAGTTATCTTGTTTTTGTCATTGGCGGACGGTGCATTGTTCTATCTAAAGGTGATTTGCCAATTGTTCGCGGGTCACGCGCACCTCGAGGGGCCGCGAGAAGCGAAAGTTGTTGTAATTTTTGTAGGGTTTCTCCACAAGAAGCTCCGTGATTGGTTGAAACTGTGAATATCCGGGGGCGGTCGGGCAGAGGCGCCATTAAGAAGGGAGCGAGGCGAGAGGAGATGCTCGGGCAGCCGACAGAGGAGGCTGATGGACCGGGGTATTGAGGACATGCAGGGAGGGGCGGCGCGGGCCGTCGGTCCTCGGCTCTTGTAGTGACGGGTGCTGGGGTCGTAACTCGCGCGAGAGGACGGAGGCGCCGGTGTACTATCGATAGAGCCACCCCATCTGTCTTTACACCCCCCCCCCCGCGTTTCCACGCATGCGCATGCGTGGAAACCCCATGTCTTGGCTGCATGGATTTTGAAGCACCCCACTCTACTGCCCGTGTACTGCGCATGCGTGTGATTACACGCAGGCGCTTTCAAGATCCAGCGGCGAATACTGCTCCTGCTCGAGCAGCGGATCGTTGCTGTCACTGGAGGGGGCGTGACCAGCCAGTCATTTGCATACCCAGAAGCCTCTGCGGCAAACACCCGATTCATCAGTACAGGCGACACAGGCCTCTGTTTAACAGCAGAAGGAGCGCCTGTAGGTGTGCACTCAGATGCATTCATGGGGTGACTGACACTTCACCGCTGTAAAGTCACCCTACTAGTAGAAAAGTTATACTTTTATTGTGTTTACGTACACAGGACAAGAGTCATACAGTCAATACCCCATCCGCAATCCACGCGCACTGCAAGGGGCCGTGACAAGCGGAAGTTAGTGTAATTGGCTAAGGGTTTCTGTGCAAGAAGCTTAGTGATTGGTTGAAACGTGAGGCCTCGCTGAGGAGAGGAGCGCGCGTTGCTTCCCTCAGGAAGGCGTCATCGCTGGCGCGCTTCACCGGATGCCGGGGCCTTTGAGGCACTAGAAACGATAAAAATAAAGAGCGGACATTTAGGAACGAGGGAGCAGAGCATCCGTCCTCAAATTGGAACGCACGAAACTAAACACACTGCGTTTCTAAGGGAAATTCCAAGTTATTTTATTAGTGTATTGTACCATATGTGTTTATAAACGAAGCATTGGTAAAGCCAATAGTGCCCCATAGAGGGACCTTGAATAATTGTGTTACAGATGGGTCGGAGGCAGAGATGGCGCCCAGAGAAGGAAGGAAACAAAGATGGTGTCCCCCCCCATTGCTGGAACCGACTCGAGACGGAAATGATACATTTGGAACCCAGAGCACAAGTCCCCATGGGGCTGCTGCAGGAGCCTGGCTGTCGGAGGGGGCGTGGCCGGCCACAGTCATTTGCATACCCAGAAGCCTCTGCGGCAAACATCCGATTCATTACTGCAGGCGACACGGGCCTCTGTTTAACAGCAGAAGGAGCGCCTATAACTGTGCACACAGAGGCATTCACGAGAGTGACTGGCACGTCACTGGTGTAAAGTCGCCCTAGCAGTAGTAAGGTATATGTTCATGGTGACTGCGCGGACAGCACGTTTCTCTGTTAATGCAATCAATTCTGCATTCCGTGGGTCACGCGCACCTCGAGGGGCCGTGAGAAGCGGAAGCTTGATAATTTTTGGAGGGTTTCTTTAGAAGAAACTCCGTGATTGAGTGAAATGTGAGCTTCCCAGAGGGTCGGGCCCTGCGGCCGCTGAGGAGAGGAGGAGGCGCCATCGCTGCGCGCGCAACACTGGGTGACGGAAGGGGTCACGTGACGCCGAACGAAGTGCTGTGCGTATATTCACGTGACGCAGAAAGAGGCTCTGTGCGTAAACGCGCGCCTGCGCGAGGAGGCGGGAGCTGCACCGCAGCTTCCTGTCGCTAGAGGTCAGGATGCTCGAGAGGAAGAGGCAGCGCGTCACTAGCACTCTGCATACCCACAATCCTGTGCGCGCCTCATAATGCTGCTTTACTTTCATCCTAAAAGCAGGGCTCTTTGCGGCATTGAATATGATAAAGAGCGGACAGGCTCCGTAGGGTTAGAGTACTTCCACAATGTACTCGTGTGGAAACCTATCAACAGCCCTGAGTGAGACAGGAAAGACCAGACTGACACTGCAGCTTCATCAATGAGGAACTGCACCTTACCCTGCCAAGTGCCACGCATGTGGAGTAGAGTGCTGTTTATCTTATGCGGAAATGCATCTACTCCTGCCAAATGTCATGCATCAGGAGTTAGGCTGCTCGTCCCAGCCATGGGAATTGGAAGTATGGAGTTCTTTGAGAATATATCTCAACAAGAGCACTTTCAGGAAGTAGGTTTAGGTTCTTGATGCAAATCACAACTTTAATAGACTTCATTCTGGGATAAAAATGAAACCAATAGGATCTGTCATCAGCCTCACTCTCTTTGACACCTACTTCTTTCATGCGGCGACTTGATTGTGGGTGGGGGTATTGGTACTGCACCGTGGGGCATATTACCTACAAGTAGCGATATTTATCGCTAAATAGGCTTAGCAAATTTTTTTTTATCGCTGGATATGTTAGCGGAGAAAACATGCTATTAGCAATGTTTTTCTCCATTGTGCTAAAATATCCAGTGATAGCGGCGAAATACGTGAATATCGCTGAGAATATAGCGATATTCACGCATTAGCGACAAAATGCTCTTAGCCATGTTATCCACCTCCCATTGGAAACCATGGCTAAGAACTGTTCTGAGCAGGCGTTAGTTTTTGGCGATAGCGGGAATATTTCCATCACTACGCCTGCCTTGCTTATTGGCGATAGCGGCGTTAGCGACTGCTTTCAGTCGCTAACAGGTTGGGTATGCCCACTTTGCATGTCATTAGCGATAAATATCGCTAACATGCAATGCGGGCCCCAAACCGCTCGCTATCGCCTAAAAGGCCAGCAAAGGCTAACTTTCTAAAAGTAGCATTTGCAAACACAGGATATTAAAATAAACCTTACTAAAGGAAGTATTTTATTATTCTGTGTTCAGGCATACTAAACTCGACGTGCTACCGTGTTCCCTGAGCCTGCCGGGACTATAGCGTGTAATAGTTCAGACAGCTCATCTTAGCCTAAGAGAACCGGTAGCCCTTCAATAGTGAAGAATGAAAAAGTGCGGTAATTCACTACTAGGACATGCCACACTCTAGGCTCGTCCTACCTTACACTTTCAATGCACCCTGCCCGGAGGCCTACCATAGGGGTGACTGATATGAAGGTTAGGGAAGGTTCAGGGACTGGCAAGTGTGGGCACTTGCGCAGTCAGCGTGACAGTACGAGACTGTACGCGGGGTCTGCAATGGCGGACCCGAAACACATCTTACGAAGCCGCTTCTATGGGTGGCGCAACCAGCGCTGCAGGCTCACTAGCAGCCTTTGTATCTACAAGCCCCGGCACTCCTCGCGCACTCTACTGGGGACTGACAGTAAACCAAATAAGCCAATCGTGGAAATCAATTACACATACACTTTACATTGGGAGCACTTGCACTGCGGCACGGATTGGCCATGGCACAGTGTCCTGAGCATCGAACACCAGCAAAACATCTGAGGCACATCAGCAAAAAGTGGAAGGTCTAATACTCCTGATCAGTGAACAGGGCTCTTTATGAGATTCTCATGGGGGGGACTTGAGATTGCCTGCTGTGCCTGCTAATGCACTTATGAATATGGTAGATTATGTGGTTCTCGACTACTGCAAAGGACTGGCTGATGTGGCGTGTTCTGTCTCTCACAGGTTGGAGCTTCCACTGTCCTCTCTCAACAGGAACAGTGCCACAATCTCAGCCCAGAGGAATAGGTCCTAGCCAAAAAGCCTGTCTCAGAATCATGAACTGCGCCCCGCTGGAAAGGCCTGTGCCAGTAAATCTTGGTGAGAAACACTGCTGTTGAGTGTGGCGGACTGCTGAACTAGATCAATGCCTGCCAAACCCAGTGAGTGAGTGAAGAGGTAGTAACACCTGCTATTGATATGCAACCCCACTTTGTCGATATCCTGAAGGAGCAAAGGAGGGTGAAGTGCGTACCAAAGAGTTTCAGAGTCCGTCCATGATCATTGTTATTGTTATTGTTAACTTTGATTTCTATAGCGCCAACTCACCGACAGGTCTCAGGGCGCTCACGACCAAAGGAACAATACAGCTCTTTAACAGATCGATGGATCAGTAGCGTGTATAGATTAATGTACACCCAAAGCCTCTCTAAATAACAATGGGCATATTACCAACGTTAAGCGATATTTATCGATAACGATGCTTAGCAATGAATTTTTTAACGCTAAGCATCGCCAGAAATTATCGCAGATAAACCTTGCTATTATCAAGGTTTATCGCAAAAGCGATAAAAATCGGCCGCAATGCATGAATATCACTGAAAAATCAGCGATATTCATGCATTACCGAGCTAATGCTCTTAGCCATCTTATCCACCTTCCATTGGATAACATGGCTAAGAACTGCTCAGGGCAGGTAATAGCTTTTGGAGATATTAGCGCTTAGCGCGAATATCTCCAAAAGTTGGTAATATGAGATAGCGATGTTAGCGACTGTTTTCAGTCGCTAACATCTTGGCACGCCCCCTTTGCATGTCATTAGTGATAAATATCACTGACTTTCAAAGCGGGGCCCAAGATGGTCACTATCTCCTACTAGCTGTCGCTAACTGGTGTTAGCGACAGCTAGGTAATAGGGAAATAATTTTATCTCCGCTTTCTTGGCTTTTAAAGCCAAAAAAGCAGAGATAAACCCCCTTGATAATATGCCCCAATGTTTTTAATAATTTCCTGAAACGTAGGAGGTTACCTTCTTTACGAAGGGGCTCAGGTAATTTGTTCCAGGAACAGCTCAAAGCATAACTGAGGAAACCTCTGAGTCTGTGATAAGCAAATCAGGAGTGACCACTGTGAACTAGCATCAGGCACAGGTGATGATGGCACTGATCCGGTATGACCGGGAGAGAGAAGAGTGGCCAAGGTGTCGGGTATACTCAGACTGAGCCTATCACTAGCTTTCTACAAGCGGTCACCGAGGAGACAGAGTTGAGTGGGTTGAGAGACAGTGAAGATGAACGGCTAGTACTCCTGAGATCGCAAAGAGAGAGGGTGACTGGTTGGACTTTCTCTGCCACTGAGTGGACCTACTACACTGACAGTGGACTTGATCAATCACTTATGATTTAGGGGATCAGGGACGTGTGCCAACTGAACCTTTGTAATGCATGCCCGCACAGTAGAGCATTTGATTTTGTGGAGTGATTGCAACCAGCATAACGGGTTGTATCTATGAACATAACTTCATTGAACTTCGCTAGGCTGAGCTCGATGAACCTTGCATTTATTGAATTGAGAAGATTCTCGAGGACCAAAGCTCAAGTCGAAGAGTAGGGTTGACATTCTAGAGGAAGGCGGAGTAGGGCTAGGGATGACACATGGCTGCTGTACATGAAGCCAATATTATAGTGTAGTACAAAATCAGCTTTGTGATGTGAACAAGTAGAAACGTGGCAACATTTAGAAGTCTGCTTCCAGCTATTCTACTCTGAAGGTCAGACTGTAGAGGAATTACGGGTATACTAACCAAAGAGCAGCGTAGGTTAGCGGCAGCTGGAGTGTTAATCATTGGTTTTATATTCATGCCTGCTTTATTAATAGAGTTAAGTTCCCCTGCTGACAATAATGCTGTTACGGCCAAACCTAAGCCTAATTACATGCACATCCCGTTGAAGATGAACAGTTCTGACATCAGGATTCTACTCAAGGATGCTCCAGAGGTCGACTCTTCTACAAATGTTATTTTATGTTATGTTATGTTAATTTCGATTTATATAGCGCCAAATCACCGACAGGTCTCTTAGCGCTTGCTTTGGGAACCCGTCCTGACTTTCCCTGCGAGATAACCCCTACTGGGCATCCCCAAGGTGAAGACCAGGCATCCCATCGCAGTGGGGCCATAGTGGAGATTAAGCAAGCTATTGCCCAGAGTTGCAGAGTGTGAACCCGTGATTCGAGTAGGCACCGAGGCGAGAATTATCGAGTCCGTGGACATTTTGAGCTCAAGACCCTGCCGCGTCAGGAATTGAACCCTGGTCCCGGGTCTGACCTCTGCATCAGGGTCTGCCTCCTCTAACCAGTGAGCCACACTTCTCCACAAATGTATTTTCTCTATTGCTATACAAGCACGTACGCACACTGGAGGGTAAGGACTGCTACGTATGCGCCCACATGCCTGCTTCAGTAGTTGAGGGAGTCACTTACCACCAGACTCCTCTTTTTTACAACATCACGTGTACCATTCTGCTTAGCCTCCCTTATAGACAGGTACGCTTTGAATATTAATATCCACATTATGATTCTATACTTTCTGAAGTTCCCCTTATTAAGCGACTGACCCATTATCCTGAGGCAGAAGAGATAGACACTGCTTGGTATTTCTTTTGACCCCTCACAATATTGGCATTGATTGTGCCGATAGAGTGAATCTGACATGTGGCATGAGTCATATAGAGAAACACTTTATCCATGATTTAGAGGCAAACAGGGTCAAAATGTACTTTCAGTCCATGGACTCGTAGTTTTCCCACATCATAATTATTTTTCCTTCAGTGGATTCTGCCTTTGTTTGTGCATTTAATTCGGCCAGTCCCGGTCGAGAGGATTGAACTACCACAAAGGAAAAGGAAAGTGGGCTGCTGCGCACAGACTGTCTGTGTTGCACTGAGCAGGTTTAAACAGGTAACAAAACGAGTGAACTGGGTGCCAGTGCTTGCAGCTTACTGGAAAGCATAACTGGGTGCAATTTGATGTTTTTAAAGGCAGAATCCACTGAAGGAAAATTAATTGTGATGTGGGAAAACTACGAGTCCCAGAAGTCTCCCATTAATTAACCCACCAGAGGGCGAAACCTACCAGAAGGAAGTCAAATGGAACTGATGAACGGACTCTTTTTTTGCCACACCTATCTGCCTGCAAACATTACCTGGAGCCCGTGAGCAAGGAGCAGGAGCTCCGAAACGCGTTCTGCTGTGTGATTTATGAGCACTGTGATGTCCGGTTTTTAAAGAATAAAAGTAACACTGCTTCAAAAGGCAGAGTTCGCCTGTTTTTCCAAGTTCATCCTCACAGGTGGGATACCTTTGTTTGTGCATATATATATATATATATATATATATATATATATATATATATATATATATATATATATATATATATTCTATCTTGTACGCCAGCAGCAGCCATCCACGTCCGTTGGTCAAAAGCATACCCTATGGAGAACTACTTAGACTACGCAGAAACAGCTCGAGAGACCAGGATTTCAAGGCGGCTGCCTCAGAATGCCTCTCACGTTTTAGTCTTAGGGGTTATGATGACGGGTTGCTACAGAACACCCTCAAAAAAGTGAGAAAGATCTCTAGAAAAGATCTTCTGAAGAAAAAATCTTTATCTAATGAGCCTAACAAACAAGGGACATTTAGACTGGTAACACCATACTCCTCAGGGGCAAACCACCTGAAAGCTATGCTAAGAAAAAATTTGCACATCCTCCTTACAGACAATGCACTTAAAGATGATATACCACCATACCCCCTAGTGACCTTTAACAGAGCAAGATCGCTTAGGGATAAGCTGGTCAGTAGCCACCTAGAAAAACTCAGGATTAAGACAAACACCTTGACAGATATGATGGGTTTTTATCCTTGTGGCCGATGCAAGGCCTGTGCAGCGAGCTGAAGGGTCCTCACCTATGATATACAGGAAACAGGCAAATGTGTTAAGATGCTGAAATTTATCACTTGCAGTACCACCTATGCTGTTTACTGTCTGGTCTGCCGGTGTGGCTTACGTTACGTGGGGAGCACTATCAACCCACTAAAGATGCGTATATTGGAGCATCTTCGGGCCATCGACAAAGCGGATCCGGCATACCCGGTGGCCCGTCATTTTTCAGAACAACATGGGAAGGACAGAAACAAACTGCAATTCTTTGGTTTAGACACTGTAGCACCTAATATCAGGGGAGGACCGTCTGAGACGACTGAGAAGGCTTGAACCGAGATATATTATCGATTTAATGACCAAATATCTAACCCTGGGCGTAGTTCGCGGAGCCGCACTCTGCGGAGCTACGCGAAGACGCACTTGCACTCCGCGACCTACGCGTAGCTCCGCGGACATGCGTAGTTGCTTGCTAGACCCGTTCGCGCGCCGTTTTTCATCTTCGGGAGAGCGGTGCGCGTGTTCGGGGCGCTGCCTGCATGCTCGGGATGGCTAGCGCGCTAAGTTGCCCAAGAGGTTTGTCCCGCCCGCTTGCGTTCCCTTATTTCCTGTTCCGGGTCACAAGTCACGTGTTCGGGTTGTGCAAGACATGTTCGGGAACTCATCTTCTCGTTCGCACTACAAAAGTGCGTGATCGCGCTAAATATCGCGCGAACCTACCCACGCGGTCGCGACGGGCGCAGCCATCTTGGATTTCACACTCTGGCTATGGTTTTGGGCCTACTTTAGCATCTAGCTCATATCTCTTCAATCCTGGTCTTTTTACCCACTTTTTCAAACTTTCTTTAGTTATTACCTATCTCTCTCTGTGCCTAGGTTTATATTTTTCATTTTATTTCTACTTTTACAACTTTTTTCAACTTTTCTATTGTTTTATTTTACTTCCTTCTTTTACCTTGCTTCTTCTTTCCCCTACCTTTTTGTCTTGAACTTTTCTTCTCCCCTCCACCCAGAACCATGGTGAAGGGCGCCAGCAGCCTCGGCGGCTCAAAGGGCAAGGCGCATGTGCCCAAAAAAACCCGGCTGCCTTGCGGCAGAATGCGCCCCTCAGGGGTGACGGCCCGCCAACTTTTTGGGGAGGAGGAGGTGGCTGCCCTGGTCTTTTTTCTCCAGCGCCACCTCCCTTTGACCTTGGCAGCAGGCGGCAGGCCCGGCTCCGGCTACCAGATTGAAGAGCGTCTCCGGCGGTGGGCGAAGGTGCGCCGGGCAGTCTTCCGCTGCTCCGGTATCCGGCGTACCCACCATCAGCTGACCCACTGCTGGGCAGACATTTTGGACCGGGAGCAGGACCTGTTGGACCTGCTTGGTGTCGAGGTCGTGGGTCTTGGTGAGTGGCTACCCAAAAAAAAAAAGTGTGTTTTATATATATATATATATATATATATATATATATATATATATATATATATATATTCACAGAAAAAACCATAGGTTATAGACCATATATAGTTAGGAATTAGCATTTACAAAACCTTGAAAATTCACTGAAAAAACCATAGGTTATAGACCATATATAGTTAGGAATTAGCATTTAGAAAACCTTATTTTACTCACACAAAACCATTGAAATTCCATATATAGTTAGTTGCACTAACTATATATCGCGCACCCGCAATCCACTGCTGATGATGTCACATATTACATCATTCATGACATGGTCAGTGACATCACTGATGACATCACTGATGACATCTCAAATGACATCACTGATGACATCATCTAGTGTCTGTGTGTTTTTGTAAAGTTTAAATACGTTTTACATATTGAAGAATGACTGGATGTATGGAAGACTGAGTGTGTGTGTGGCTGGCTGGGAGGTGTGTGACTCTGTGCATATCAATGTGTACTTGTATCAGTGATTGTATAAGAGAGTAAGTATGTGTTAGTATATGTGTGAAAAGTATGGTGTTCTGTGTTTAACTATAGATGAGGAAATCGAAGTGTGATTGATTCTTCACAGGACTGACTAGGTGTATGAGTGCATATGATAGTGTTGTAATAATAAGTGACTGTATGTATGAGTAATTGTATGGGTGACTGAGTGAATGTGTGTGTAGACGTACGAATCAGTGAGTGTGTATGTAGTAACTGGTATTGGTGTGTCATGATGTCTATAACCTATGGTTTTTTCTGTGAATTTCATTGGTTTTTTAACAGCTAATATCTGTAGCTGTAAAATGTATTCTTCTTTAAATCCAAAAATATATTTTATATGTTTATGAATAATTTTTTTTTAAATATTTTTTTTTCTTCGTTCCCGCTTCGCGAATCGGGAAGCTTCCCGTTAGCTGACCTTGATGCCGCGAAATAGACCGCGAGCCGGTATACGTTTCTTTACCGCAAGTGCCGCGTTAGAAAACAACATCGTGACGCCTCCCGTCCGCATGACGTTTCACGTTGTCGCGTGATACGTCATATGACGTACAACGTTAGCGAACTGGTACGCGAAGCGAGTCGCAAAGCGCAGGTTTCTGGAAGCAAACCGGGAGGCCCTGCAAAGCGCTTAACGTAAACACAGCAAGTCATGTGACTTGGTAATAACACTTTTCATTGGTTCATTTCACTTTTGGTTTCCTAATGATGTAAGACTAGGTCATATAATCTAAAATGAACACTTTTGATTGGTTGAGAACTCTTGTTTTTCCCAAATGATGAAAATCCCTCCTTCTTTCCTCACTCTGACTTTCATCATTGTGAGAGAAAGACCCTTTGTGATCACTGAGCAATGGCTTCTTTAGTAGCTTCAGCTGGTGCTTCCCCACCACCTCCACCACATCCAAGGAAGAGTGGACCACCTGCTCAAGTTATAATTCAACAAGAAGAGGAAGAAGAGGAACAGGAGGACGAGCACGAAGAGAGGCAGTTTTTGCCTGAGCAGCCCAGGACGTCTCACCGGAAAGAAAACTTCATTTGGCAATTTTTTTAAATTCCCAAAGGTCAGAAAAAAGTAAATGCAAGATACGTAACTTGCCTTATATGTCAAGATAGACTGTCCAGAGGGACCGACAAAAAATACAGTTTCGGAAACTACACAATGCATCGCCATATGACTAGGTGGCATCCTAACAACTACAGTGCTGCACAGTTTCGGAACGACCTAGATAATCTCCCTATTATGGCCAGAAGATCTGTTGTACCGGAAGTAACGGGACCAGAGGGCAGGGAGATGGTGCCAAATATACAAATGAGATTTGGTGATGTAAAACACATCTGCGTATTTTGCGATGGATTCATTTCCTACGGAGAAAAAAGCATCACTCTGATCAACAGAGCTATTGACTATCATATGCAAGTTTGTACGAAACGCCCAAAATAATAAATACTTCTTTTTTTTGTTTTGTTGCTCCTGTTGAGCCCTTTACAATGAATCGTTTTCATTGCCCCCTCCAAGAAAAACCCCAAAAAATATAAAACTGTTCAGAAAAATTCAAAAAAAGTAAAAAAATGTTCTAAAAAAAAAAAAAAAAAGTTCTTTTCAGAACTACCTCCCCGTTATTAAAAAATTGGTACAATATTTGGAACTGTGCCAACCTCTATTTCTCTTAGTTCGCTTCCCAGTTCGCTCCCCGGTACGCGAACTGGAAGCGAACCAAAAACAGTAAGTATAAGGGAAGGAAACAGACACTTATGTTAAAAGAAAGACAGCTATAGGGGAGTAAACTAGAGATACTATTACCCGTAATCCACTGCTGATGATGTCACATATTACATCATTCATGACATGCTCAGTGACATCATCAGCAGAGGATTGCGGGATTTTTGGCAACGTGCCTTATCCACGGTTTAATAACGCTGCCTTTTGCTTTATATAAGTTTTCAAATTGTATGAAATATATACCAATAGGTCGTTATGAACCTTTAGGTAGTGCTTTTCTTCATGAGGTCTGGTCGCTTCCATACACATACAGATGTTTCAAAGATGATCAAGAAGTTTATCTGAATGGAGAGGAATGCACTGAGACGCCAGATCATTCACTAATGTGTAGGCACATACAGTTACACGGTTCATGCAACAAACACCGACCAAATATGGCTTGCGTGTTGCAAGGCACGCCAGTTCCTGCTATCATCCCCACGTTCAAGTTGTTGGAAAATGGTAGTTATTTGATGCTCAATAATGAAGATTGTTCTGAGTTAATTAAAAGTATTCCTTTTATCGTAACAGTAAGTGAACGGGTTATTTGCTGCAGAAATGTTCTATTTCCTCCCACACATGAACATAGGGAGTTTTCAATCTGGCCACAAATACCAACCTTGGGACAGATTTCAACGGCATGGCAAGAATAAGAGCTCTTTTGTCTCAGAGAGAGGTGGCCTTGAGTTCGGCCCGTGAAACTTTCGTGCTTCACATAGCGAACACCCGTACAGAGGTGCACACACTTTTCAATTCAGATTTGCCTTTCAAATTCAGCAAGATGGTTCCGACTATCTTTAACGCATCCTCCGCAAAGTCCCTGGCGCACTTTTTTAAAGTTGTTACCAGTGGTCTCGTGACTTCATTTGAGAAAATCTTTGGACTCATCCCTGCTTCCTTTCATTCTATTTTCTCCACTCTGGTTCGTGGATTGGCATTTTTACTTGCATTACCAGCGGACGCTCTTGTGCTTTTTTACATTTTTAAATATGGATGTCCCTCCTATGCAACCTCCCACCCTGCAGCTGCTGACACTGTTCCGCAATCGCATGCTAGAATATTATGGCACAATGCCGTTGGCGATATTAAGCACGGCATATGGATTATCTTTTCGATTCTCCTACTTCACCTGTGTCCAGCCTGTATTTCACTGCCTGACCTGTGATTTCGATTGGGCCATTGATTTGTGTCTCTGCGGACCGGTTTCTCCTGACGTCGACTTTAATCAGCTGATGACTCCTATCATTACTCACGAGTTGGTTTGTCCTGGCGAAAGGATTATGGCTGTGGCATTGATGCATGGACTACTTGGTCCCTGGAATTTACTGGCGGCAGCACAGTCTTTCTTGGAACAGAGCTTTCTTGAAAACCCACCGAGCTGTCCTCTGATGGTGATAGAGGATCCGGTGCTGGGAGAGCACGTATGTTCTTTTCCGCTTTTAAATTGGATGGCTGAACTGTTTTCGGATGAAGACGGTGACTTCCTATTGGAGGCTGTTGCAGCTTATTTTGCATACACAGTTATGTCATAGACCTTTTTCATGTTTGATATGCTGAGTACTAGCATTTCATTGACAATTCATTGACTTATTTGTCAAGTTTTTATTATTTACCTTGCCTATTGGCTTAAGACTCGATAAAGTACTTGGCTGTTTTATTTTTCTTTAGCATTAAATTTTCCTAGTTTTTAATGCTTTACCTTGCGGACCGTCCACATATAAACTTGCAATCTGCTCTCATGAGATGGCACTTCTATTATCTTATTCAGTTCGTTTCCGGATCATGGGGAGGTGTCATCTAGGTCCTGGATATCTTTACACCGTGTTAAGTTAGGATGGGCTCATTACCGGTTTAAACGCCATTTTTCCTTTTTTGCAACTTCTGCACACGACACTTAGTTGTTGCTTTAGCTTTCCACCTAGTAGTTCATCGTGGTTTACATGAGAATAATATGTTATTGCTCTACTATCTGCTTTGCTTGTTAAACTATATCTGTACAGCGAGTGCTAAAGTTTCAAGAACAACACGATACAGAATTGTTATGAGGTCTGATCTCCACGACTTCATACTCATAACATAAGTGCAACTTCTGCCAATTCTGGGCATGAGGCGGGTTTTATATTGTTTTGCCGAACACACATACACAACAGTTGATGCGGCTCACATGAAGAGAGAGCTGGTGTATGCTGATGTGATTCCTTCAAATCTAAGACACTAAAGTATGGGCACGCCCTAAACCAACACAAAGAGACCTTCTTAGCAAATAATATAATATGTGTATTAGGGAGGGTGAGATATAAGCAGCCGCGGGCCGTGGAGGGAGTTACGGTGAGGCAGGGAGGCGGGGAGGGGGAGAAGCAGGGTGGAGCCCTCTCTACCTTGCCCCTCCCCCTCCCCGCCTCCCTGCCCCACCGTAACTCCCTCCACGGCCCGCGGCTGCTTATAAGTGTTGCTAACTCTTATTCATTTACAGCATGTTAACATACTATCACCATTCGCTTTTTATGTACTAGTAACTATGCTGGTAATTTTGCTACTGATACTTTGTGTACTTGTATTATCTAAGATACTACGCCTGTGAAGACGGCATTAGTAAATAAACATTTCAAATACACATGTGTTCTTCTTAACTCCATGTTCTGGTTTCTAAGAAATATATAACGACCGACTGTTCATGAGTTCCACGTATCCTGAGGTACTATAAGTTCATATTCTGGATTGTCTAAACATTGAGAGTTTGTTATATCCAATGTGACACTGTACCTAGCTTGCTAAGGAGTTTTTGATTACTAACGTGAGTTTTGGGACACCCTAATTCGCCGAGGTTCCAATCCTCTGTCCACAGTTCTGTGTGAGAACAGAAACCCTGCGACAGGGGCACCCCCGACCCTTGCTGGAGCTTCATCACACTTGCGATACAACTCCAGCAATGCGCCACCTTTACGGCACAGATACATCACGCATCTGTGCTGTTTTTGCCCCATGATGCGCCGCATTGTAAATGCAGCACACCATAGGTGACGGAACAGCGGCACAGAATGACTAACACATCCCTGGTGATGCGCCAGTCATCATAAATGTATCCCTATGCTTCTTATCTTGTTAGAGATGAACCGCCATATGTATCATCAAAGTTTTTTGCAGTTCCTAAATAGCGAACTTTAAGGAATAAATAGCGATTCTTTACCATTCCTAGTTTGCGATGAGCTATTTGCTAATTACAAATTACCCATTCATTTCCTTCATTTCCATAGGGCGGTTGGACTCACTTTTAGCTCGAACGGCTGAATGGATTTCCACGAAACTTGGCAAAATTGTAGGGACTGGTAGCCCGATGTGCCTTTGCTATGTCTCAAGATATATGCTCCAGTGGTTTTTACGAAAATTAACTTTGAAAAATATATATTGGGCTACATTGGCCTATATATATGTTGGAGCCCAAATGTAGCCCAATGTAGCCCAAAGATGGCCGCCAGACACACAAAAAAACAAATGTAGCCCAAATATCAGCCAGATGTAGCCCAACTATAGCCCAGTGACAGAATGACCAATCAGCTTCGCAAACCTCCGTTACGCGAAGCGGAGCGCTGTTACAGATATATATCTTTTTTTGAACGTTAATTTCTCAAAATCCACTGGAGCACATATATTGAGACCTAGCAAAGGCACATCGGGCTACCAGTCCCTAATATTTTGCCAAGTTTCGTGCAAATCCATTCAGCCGTTCGATTATTATTATTATTATTTTTTTTTGCCCCGCGGGGCCCTTTTAAAACCTCCACATCAAACCTAGGGGGTCAGCGAGGATCTACTATGCCCCCTTATAGTTATTTCCCCCTTTGTTTTGACCTCCTCTTGTCTCTCGATCCTACCGAGAGACAAGATGGCGGCCGCTACGGACTGTTTGGAATGTTGACAGACGCCGGAGAACCAATCAGCTTCGCTTCACAAAGCTCCGTTGCGCGAAAAGTACGCGTCCTGGGCCGCTGCCCAGTCCGCTGTTACAGATATATATCTTTTTTTAAACGTTAATTTCTCAAAATCCACTGGAGCACATATATTGAGACCTACAAAAGGCACATCGGGCTACCAGTCCCTACAATTTTGCCAAGTTTCGTGCAAATCCATTCAGCCGTTCGGGCTAAAAGTGAGGCCAACCGCCCTATGGAAATTAACATGGGAAAAACGCGTTTTGGGACCCCCCTTTTTTCTCGGCCCCCCCTTAACGAACCCCCCCAAAATTTTCAGGGGCTGCTCAGAAACTAAATGTGCCATTTTCCTGAAAATTTCAGCCAATTCCGTCCACAAACGCCAAAGTTATTAGACATAGAATTTTCAAAAATCCCATAGGGAAAAAATCCTAACTATATATACCTACTGGCGACCGCCAGTAGGTAATATATATATATATATATATATATATATATATATATATATATATATATATATATATACCGCCAGTAGGTATATATATATATATATATATATATATATATATATATATATATATATATTACCTACTGGCGGTCACCAGTAGGTATATATAGTTAGGATTTTTTCTCTATGGGATTTTTGAAAATTCTATGTCTAATAACTTTGGCGTTTGTGGACGGAATTGGCTGAAATTTTCAGGAAAATGGAACATTTTGTTTCTGAGCAGCCCCTGAAAATTTGGGGGGGTTTCATCAAGGGGGGCCGAGAAAAAAGGGGGGTCCCAAAACGCGTTTTTCCCATTCATTTTTCCATAGGGCGGTTGGCCTCACTTTTAGCCCGAACGGCTGAATGGATTTGCACAAAACTTGGCAAAATTGTTGGGACTGGTAGCCCGATGTGCCTTTGCTAGGTCTCAATATATGTGCTCCAGTGGATTTTGATAAATTAACGTTAAAAAAAAATATATATCTGTAACAGCGCTCCGGGTAGCGCTCCGGTTCCCGTACTTGACGCGTAACGGTACTTCGCGAAGCGAAGCTGATTGGCTCTCTGGTGTCTGTCAACATTCTAAACAGTCCGGAGCGGCCGCCATCTTGTCTCTCTGTAGGATCGAGAGACAAGAGGAGGCCAAAACAAAGGGGGAAATGACCATAAGGGGGCATAGTAGATCCTCCCTCACCCTCTAGGTTTGATGTGGAGGCTTTAAAAGGGCCCCGTGGGGCAAAAAAAAAAAATCTTTTTTTTTGCGTGGGGAGCGCCCGGTACGCTTTTGTGCAATGGGCGGTGGTAATCTAAATGATGAGGGGGGGGGGGGGCAGCGTTCAAAGCACATCAGCGTGCATAAACACGAAAATGTTTTTATCTACCACGTACTTGACTTATCTCTCTGAGATGCATTCCCTTGTGTCTCGGCAATGGTAGTTTGTTCATTACATAGATCGCTCGAGGGCGGTAGTACAGACCGCGCGTAGGAAAGGTTCAAAAGCCAGGGGTATAGGAGTATGTAACAAGCGAGCCATTTAATTGAAAAAACTAAACGTGACAAACGGTTGCAGGATCAGTGAAGGTTGATTTTATAATTGAAAGTATAACAGGATCAGTTACAATAAAATCGTCCATACGCACACCATGGGCGAGTATCATGGGTAACATTACTTCGAAGCTTTAATAATACAATAATCAATAATGAAAAATCGACATCAATAGGGTTGTCCGTATGCCCAGTCAGTACCCTTCCCCGCACGCCATGTGCACAAAGACCGCATACATCCCCCATAACGTCAAGGCTAAGTAACTAGAACGTCATAAGGAGTTGCAAGTCGCTCCCATACTGGCGCCATTTTGGTCAAGGCCAGGCAGGTCCAGAGTATAGTTCAATGTCTCCAATAAGTAGCGGCAGGACCAGAATCCCTTTCGGCAGTTCAAAAGCGCCAACAGAAAGAACAGGCAACATGAACCATGACTTAAAGGCGAGGGAGGCAAAATCTTCCGTACCGGGTCACGCTGAGGTCCCACCGGAGCTGATCAAGTTGGCAGTCTACAGTGTCTCTTAGTAATTCGGACAAAAACTGGCGTCAGCATGAGAGCACTACCATCCTGTGACAATGTTGTGGCCACTTCCGGAGAGCGGGACAGGAGGCGTATCCCTCCGCCGATGCACTGAATCAGCCTCCCTCACGGCACCAGATGTGGATAAGGCGGCGGACACCCGTGGCAGCGGTATATCCATGGGGGATAGTCGAGCAACAGTGGCGGTTGCCCCCATCGGAAGCCCGCGGGAGTCGAGGGCCAACGACTCTCGTAGAACCTTTAAAACTGAGAGGACGTCTTCAAGAGTGGGGCTCATGTCCGAGCAGGCAAGCAGAATGAAATACTTTGCATTTGTAGACTTCAGTTCGGCGAAGACCCAGCAGAATGTTATAAGTAAATGTCATGGCACGAAGTTCAGTGGGCGGTTTGTCATTGTGAAAGCTTCAATTAAGTTGAATGGCTGCAAGAGCCCCGATTACACCAGCAGCCCTATTAATATGCCGATCTTGGGAAAAGTTCCTCTGTTGGATTGCAATGGCTGCAGTGATGGTCTTGGGAAACTGCTTCCGAAAACTCTAAAGGCCACGAAAGCTTGCCATGCTGTTCCTTTGGCAATGCGGTGCTGGGTGATGGAAGTTATTGAAAAGTTGGCAGTGGTGTTTTTTGTGGATTTTGGACGCTCTGCCACAGTCCATTCGAGTTCCAGGGTAGACCAGAGTCGTTCTAGTGGACCAGGCCCAAATCTGGGGAGTCGGCTGCCATTTTGAGCGTTCCGCAGCAACAGGCGCTCTTCACCCCGGCCACCGGAGCGGGTCCCCGGCCATCCAACCGAGTGGAATGCCAATGGCAGTCATGGTGCAGCTGACCGGGGAGTGAAACGCTAAGGCTCGCCCTGCTGCAGCTGACCGCGGGGACGGGCCTTTGCGCGTGGTGTCGCCCCCGGGCTATTTGCACAACGGTCCTCCACCCCTAGGCCGCCACCTATGCTACCTCGACAGGAACAGCGTCATGCATTTGGTTCGATGTTGCAGCAGGCTGCCATGTAAATAGTTATTTAATAAAAAGTTTTACCGTGTTACTTTGCTGGTGTGTTGTATATATTTATAATATTTGCATAGGGTTTGTCGTTATTTTGGGCGGGGTGGGCGGCGGAGCCGAGCTAACTTCTCTTATTTAGTCAGCACATAAATTGACTTACTGGTGCGCATTATTTTGGGTGTACATTTGGGATATCGGTTGGGGTCGGGTTCGTCGTACTGAAATAACCCTTCAAGTTTCTGGTGTAGGCTACTCTCCCATTCACTAGCTCCAGAGAGTCGTTCCTAAGTAAGGGAAGTGCTATATTGTTTTTCGTCCTTCACATGCGGATACCATGTTCGGGCTTATTTTTCTCATTCCATTAACCGTTCGATCACCGCCTCAGTCATACAAAAAGCATTCTTTTATTGACCCAGTCGTGCGCCACACATACTCATTCAAACCGTACAAATCAGGGCCCATGCGCACATTCATACCATACAATCTTTCACGCTCCCAGTGATGGTCTGCACTCCATGCAATATCTCACAGCGCTTGTCTATGTCTTTCCCTACATGGAGCACGGTGCGGTCCATGTCCACTCCATTCTTCAGTCGGAACTCCGATGTAACCTACAGAGGAGAAAAGAAAGGGGGGGATACAGCATTCAGAGCATGTCAGCGCGCGCAAACACGAAAAAGCTTCTACTTATCATGTATCAGACTAGCTGCAGGAACGTGTGATACAACAGATCTTGGCTATCCCTTTCGCATTATTTTTCTGTGTAACATATCCTCCCCTTCTTATGATGCAAAAAAATGTTTCATTTTGTTTGTCTCTAAATTCGAGTTCCCTCTTTGTGTATTTGTTTCTCAATTAGTCGTATTTTATGGGACAAAATACCACACCTTACATTCGGCAGATATCTTAAGCTACGGTCGACCATTTTCTAACAATTCTGGAAAAAGGGCAGGTGTGACGGATACAAATTTCAATCAATCCAAAATTCAGGCAAAGGGTCTGCATTATCTGTTTTCTATTGTTTGGGAATAACAGCCATTATTCAAAAACCCAACCAACCTAGACGATTGTTATGACGCTGATTCCATACTTCCTTCGAAAACTGTTTATTGCAAAAATGTCAGTATACAAATACGGGCCTACAACCACGTGGGCCGGGCACGGAGCAAACTGGAATCGTATATGATGAGGGGACATTTACACTGTAGAAAAACGTAACGGGCGGGCCATTAGGTTGCAGGAATTAAGGTGTCTAACAGTTGCGGAATCGGTGGACGTTAATTTTATAATCAAAGTACGACAGGACCAGTTACAATGAAATTATCTAGATATACATTTCCGGGCAAGTACCATGAGTAACGTTAATTCAAATTTTTAATAGTACAGTAATCAATAATACATCAGAACTTAATATCAATATGGATGTCCAAATGTTCAATCAGTACCCGTCCCCGCCCGCCATGTGCTCCAAAACTGCATACATATCTCGTGATATCAAGGCTGAGCAACCAGTACACATCAAGGAGTTGCCAACATGTGGGACACATATTATCCAAATAGAAGCAGTCACCTCGAGAATGTTTGTCTGTATGAGGTTCTACAAAATTACATATTCAAGAGGAACATCAAAGAAGATATTGATAAAGGAGTGTATGCTGTAATTGGAAGTGAGGGATGTCTGGTCATTTTGGGCGAGGCCGGGCAGGTCCAGAATATAGTCAAAATGTCTCCACCAAGCAGCGGTCGGAACAGAACCCCTTTGAGTAGTCCAAAAAGTTCAGTTAAATGACAACAGAAGGGACAGGCAACAAGAACCATCAGTCAAAGAGGGGAGGGCAAGTTCTTCCTTACCGGGTCACGTTGGGGCTCCACCGGAACTGATTGAATTGGTAGTCTACAGTGTTTCTGGATGTTTCAGACTGAAGCTGGTGTCAGCATGAGAGCACTACCATTCCGTGGCTACGTCGTGGCTATTCCGCGAGCAATCATGGCAGTCGCTCCCCACCGGAAGCCTGCGGGAGTCGGGGGCCCTGGTGACTCTTGTAGAATCTTCAAGGCTGAGGGGACGCTTTCGGGAATGGGGCCCATGCCCTAGCAGTCAAGCGTCCGAGTTCCAGGGTTGCCCAGAGCCATCCTTGCAGGCCAGGCCCAAGTCTGTGAAGGCGACCGCCATTTCGTGAGCTCCGTGGCAGCCGCCTGTCGCTGTACCGCAAGAGTGGGTGCAATTCAGCCGGATGGCGGGTGAGACGCTGTAGCCGCAAGAGCAGGCGAAACTCAACCGGCCGAGTGAGGCACTGTGCCGCAAGAGCGGGCGTAACTCAGCTGGCCGAGCGAGGCACTGTGCCGCAAGAGTGGGCATAACTCAGCTGGCCGAGCGAGGCACTGTGCCGCAAGAGCAGGCGTAACTCAGGTGGCCGAGCGAGGCACTGTGCCGCAAGAGTGGGCGTAACTCAGCTGGCCGAGCGAGGCACTGTGCCGCAAGAGTGGGCGTAACTCAGGTGGCCGAGCGAGGCACTGTGCCGCAAGAGCGGGCGTAACTCAGCTGGCCGAGCGAGGCACTGTGCCGCAAGAGTGGGCGTAACTCAGCTGGCCGAGCGAGGCACAGTGCCGCAACAGTGGGCGCAACTCAGCTGGCCGAGCGAGGCACTGTGCCACAAGAGCGGGCGGAACTCAGGTGGCCGAGCGAGGCACTGTAGGTCTTCCTCTCACAAAGATGAAAGTCAGAGTGAGGAAACAAGGAGGGGTTTTCATCATTTGGGACAAAAAATAGTTCTAAACCAATGAAAAGTGTCATTTTTAGGTCACATGACCTAGCCTTACATCATTAGGAAACCAAAAGTGAAATGAACCAATGAAAATTTTTATTAACAAGTCACATGACCTGTTATGCTTACGTTACGCGCTCCGCGCCGCGCCCCGGATCGCTTCCGGGAAGCTGCGCTTCGCGCATCGGGTGCGCTAACGCGGCGCGTCATATGACGCATTACGCGACAACGCGATACTACAGTGTTTCTGGATGTTTCAGCAGTCAAGCGTCCGAGTTCCATGGAGTGGCCATGGACCGCACCGTGCTCCATGTAGGGAAAGACATAGACAAGCGCTGTGAGATATTGCATGGAGCCGACCGCCATTTCGTGAGCTCTGTGGCAGCCGCCTGTCGCTGTACCGCAAGAGTGGGTGCAATTCAGCCGGATGGCGGGTGAGACGCTGTAATAGCAAGAGCAGGCGCAACTCAGCTGGCCGAGCGAGGCACTGTGCCGCAAGAGTGGGCGTAACTCAGCTGCCGAGTGAAGCGCTGGGATGCAGCTGAGAAACCTCCACCTGGGGAGATGGGGGAGGCTCGTTCGCGCCGCCTCTCCCTTCCAGTGCACCCCACGCCGTCTCCTGGCGCAGGTATATGTGATGGTCGGACCAGGGCACCGCAGGACGTGTCTTCAGGTCAAACGGATTGTGGGACAAAGTCCAGAATGGAAGAGTCACCAAAAGGCTAAAGGTTCCGCCGGACCACGGGAGCCGGCCGCCTACATCGAGTGAAGCGCTGGGGTGCAGCTGTGAAACCTACACCTGGGGAGGTGGGGGAGGCTCGTTCGCGCCGCCTCTCCCTTCCAGTGCACCCAACGCCATCTCCTTGCGCAGGTATATGTGATGGTCGGACCAGGACACCGCAGGACGTGTCTTCAGGTCAAACGGATTGTGGGACAAGGTCCAGAATGGAAGAGTCACCAAAAGGCTAAAAGTTCCGCCGGACCCCGGGAGCCGGCCGCCTATGTCGGGGGCGATCTCAAGCCACACCAGGGCAACAAGACTTGGGGAGGGGGCAGGAGCCAAGCGCCCCCTCCGAGTCTGCGCCACCACACCGCCCCTCGGGGGCCTCCGTCAAGCGGCTCATGGAGGCACCGCAGGCAGCGGTTCTTCAGATCAGTGGTCTCACCGGCAAGGCTCCCCTCCGTCAGCAGCGATCGTTGGCGGTGTGGTTGTGGCCGGAGGCCCCGCCTAGTCAACGCCCCGGCCTCTCCATCTCGTAGGCCGCAGAGTAGTCGGGGAGAAATCCCGGGAACGGCGGCATGCATTTGGATCGATGTTGCAGCAGGCTGCCATGTAAATAGTTATTTAATAAAACGTTTTACCCTGTTACTTTGCTGGTGTGTTGTATATATTTTTAATATTTGCATAGGGTTTGTCGTTATTTTGGGTGGGGTGGGAGGCGGAGCCGAGCTGTCTTGCAGCCATCATGGCGTCGAGCTCGGTTCCTCTCACTAGTTTCATATTTCTCATGAGGGGTTGTTCCTAATGTTTCTATTTTAGCGAGGTCAAAAAGAGATCCCATTAGTGGCCTACTGATTTTGCTTGATTCCTTTTGTTTTTTCTAACGATTTTTCACTATCTGCAAAGACTAAACAGAGTATTGCGACTCTGTGCTTGTTTGTAAATAGAGAATGAACCAAAGAGAACCAATTCCAAAACAGTAAATGCTTGGATAACAATCAATCAAATGGAGAGGGAAGCAGGCACGACGGATTACAACGGGGGCAAAGGCCTGCTTTACCTACCCTTCACTATCTGCAAAGAGAGAATACTCCTAAAAGAAAAGAGGGGGGGGCAGCGTTGAAAGCACATCAGCGTGCATAAACACGAAAATGTTTTTACCTACCACGTACTTGACATTTTAAAGCTTTTGATATTTGCTAATAAAAAACCATTGAAATTCACTGAAAAAACCATAGGTTATAGACCATATATAGTTAGGAATTAGCATTTACAAAACCTTGAAAATTCACTGAAAAACACATGGGTTATAGAACATATATAGTTAGGAATTAGCATTTACAAAACCTTATTTTACTCACACAAAACCATTGAAATTCCATATATAGTTAGTTGCACTAACTATATATCGCGCACCCGCAATCCACTGCTGATCATGTCACATATTACATCATTCATGACATGGTCAGTGACATCACTGATGACATCACTGATGTATATATCTATAGTAGTATAAGTATTGTTATTGTATCTTTCTAAATCTTGGCTGAATAAGTAACGCGATGACTGGTGCGCCTAGTTACATTTCTGATGTATTCCGTTATATCTACTGTAATTGTATGACACTGGTCTGTGCTGCTCTCTTCACTGACTCTTGCGTGTTGTTTCAACTTGGCGCTAGCTTTTGCTGTTTATTGATGTGAGATTTTCTTTATTGTAGAGAACTGAAGTTAGTTAATGCTATTAATAGAGTCTTGTCATTCCTTTGTCCGTCAGTGAAAAAGCGGTGGATGGATAATTGTACGTAGTTTGCATATTGTATCATTTTTTTCACGGCCTTCTCTTCTGCATGAATCCTCCTCTGGCAATGAATGCTAAAGTTACTTTGTTCTTCTTACCTCAGCCAGGGCCGGCTTTCGCATGTGCAAGCTGTGCAACTGCACAGGGCCACCAAACGCCAGGGGCCACCACACCAATATATATCCTTAATTTAATAATCCTCTGAGGATGGATACATATTTGCGTGGCGGCCCCTGGCAGGGATTTGGTGCCTCCGGCTCTGTTCCACTTCCAAACACCCTGACTCCCCCCACTTCACTGGCCTCCGTGCTCCGCCCCGACCTCCTCTTCCGGGGCCCCCTACCTACGCTCCCTGCCCAGGACCACCATGAGCCTAGATCTGCCCCTGCCTCAGCCCTCCATAGAACTGATGTAGTTTGTTTAGTGAGTGGGTAGGCTTAGCAGCAGTAGCATTCAGTCAGTAGCAGAACAAAATATGATGCAACGAACGTACAATTTCGTGTATGCACAAAGTTAAGCATGTCTCCTCCTTGTGATCTATGCATTTTGCTGGCAAAAATAAAAAAGAAATGCCTACTTACAGATAAGTGCTTACCCCATTCTTGAATCGGTGGTGTTGTTCAGGTGTTACTGCCTCTGTGTTACTTAGTAATCTGCAATCAGAATGTTTATGGAACATTTGATTTGTTTTCTCCAAGTATACAGTCAGTGAATCCTGCAAGGCAGTAGTCATTTGTTAGATCAATGTTTGTTTTTTAATGTTCTAGCAGTGGTTTTTGAAATGATGTCTATGTTTCCAGCACTCAATGTTTTTCTCTTTCTTTATTATTTCTTACATTGTTGTATAGCTCCTATATATCCTTATATCGTGTTAAGTTAGCATAGGTACATTTGAGATTTAAACGCCATTTTTCCTTTCTTGCAACTTCTGCACACGACCCTTATTTGTTGACTTAGCTTTCAACCTAGTGGTTTGCCGTGGTGTATGTGAGAATAATATGTTATTGCTCTGATATCAGTCTTGTTTAATAAACCATGTCTGCACGGAGAGTGCTGAAGTTTCAGGAGCAACACGATATGGAATTGTTATGAGGTCTGATCTCCACGCTTTCATAGTCATAACACAAGTGCAGCCTTTGCCAACTTGGGCTTGAGGCGGGATTGATATTGCTTTGCACGAGAATTGTTAACACACTTGATGCGGTGCACATGCAGAGAGAGCTGGTGTATGCTGATGTGATTCCTTCATGCTAAGACACTAAGGTATGGGCCCGCCCTAAAACAACCCAAAGAGACCTTCTTAGCTAATAATATAATATATGTGTTAGGGAGGGTGAGATATAAGTGTTGTTAACTCTTATTCATTACAGCATGTTAACATGCTGTCACCATTCGCTTTTTATGTCTTAGTAACTATGCTGATAATTTTGCTACTGATAATAAGTATACTTGTATTATCAAAGATACTGCGCCTGAGAAGACGGCATTAGTAAATAAACATTTCAAATGCACATGTGTCTTCTTTACTCCATGTTCTGGTTTGTAATGATAATATAACGAAAGAGTGTTCATGAGTCCCACGTACCCTGAGGTACTGTAAGTTCATGTTCTGGTTTGTCTAAACATTGGGTGTTTGATATGTCCAATGAGACACTGTAGCTAGCTCGGTAAGGGGTGAGTTGGTTGCTAAGGTAAGTTTTGGGACATCCTAATTTGCCGAGGTTCCACTCCTCTGTGCACAGTTCTGTGTGAGTACAGAAACCCTGCAACATGGCGCCCAACGGTTTCGGTGGTCTTATATCATGACACTCGAGTAGTTTATCGTTCATGCCTTAACCCCTTCACGTCCGTTTCCGGAAGACGGGGTGTTGGTGAAACCTACCTATTTTTTGAAATAGGTCTTTATTCAAGCTTGATTCTTACTTAAACGGTTTCTTTGAATTACTACCCAGTTGTGCTACAAAGTATTCTTTGTGTTTTCTTGTTTCCAATTCTGTAATGGCGGCAGCGGTGGCTATTGCGCAGCATAGTCGCGTAGCGGTACGCAACCATCTTCAGACGTACCAGGTCCCAGTAGATGGGATGGCTGTGATTTTCGTGGTAAATGCAGATCCGGCGTTTCCTTACGAGTTGTTTTACTCTTGGGTTACGTTTCCGGCTGTGGACGCTAATTCTGGTTTGTACCACTCCTACACCGCCTCGGATGTCCCGGCTGAATATACGCCATACAGGGCATTGGAAATACCTATTGATCATTGGCAGCATCGAGTTTGGTTTGATGGCGCCCTCCCCCACTCTTTGTCCCGTGCGAGGTTAGGTCCACTCTCAATTCCAGGTACTAATTGGCCTGCGTTGGGTGGCTTTACCCCGCACCCGAATCACGGGGCTTGTACCCTGGCAGAAATTCGCAGGCTACATGTAGTTTCCATTTCCGTGATTCGTGCTTTAGTGCAATACATCGGTCGACATCTTCCTGGTGGTCCCCAGGGGGGTGCGGCCGCTCCCATGGAACGAGGCGGAATGCGTCTCAATCCAGTGATGGTAAATTCGGTTTTTGGTGCGCGTCCTGTTGACAACGATGACTTCCCATTCTGGCTAGCGGAGAAGTTTGATCAACTGGAGGCGGTTTTTCCGAATTCTACTCCTGCTGATAAACATAGAATGTTGACGATTACTCTCCCGAAGGATATTACTCCTGAACTTGCTGACTGTGACAGCTGGGGAAAAACATTTGCGGCAGTTTATACAAGGTGCTTCGGCACCCCGTCTATGACTGCCCTGCCTGAAATCGTTAGACGTGTTCAGAATGATCACGGTCCAGAGGCAGCGGTTGAATTGGGTATGCGCCTGTGTGGTTCTTTTGAGATTGTAAGTGATCTCATTCTCTCCAATGTTAAAGGAGATGCAGTTAACTTTCAGGTGTCGAATGCTTTGGCTGCTCTGCCCGATGCCGACAAACCCCGCCAGTTAGCAAAGATTGTGGTGGCCGCTTATAAAACGATTGGCCGCACAAGTAGAGGTCTGAAATATTTTCCAGTGAAGGAGAAAAAACAACCACAGGGACAATCTGCAGTGACAGATGCCCAGCCCAAGTCCAAGAAACAAAATTGGCCTAAAAAACAGACACAGGGGAAGCAGACAATGCAGACTCAGGGTACTTTTCCTGCGATACAATCTCCTGCGCCACCCGAAAAAGTTTATGATTTGCGCGACCGCGCGATGATTAAATCACCTGATCGTTTTCAGGGTTCTGATCAACGCTCTCCTCGTTCCTTTCAGGACACATCGGCCCCGAAGACCGGTGGAGGAGGAGGGGGTGGACGTGGACGTGGTGGCCAACAAGGACGTGGTCAGTCCCGCCAGACGGACGGCGCAGTGAAACAGGAGAATTCTACGCCTAGGCGTCCGCAGTTTGCGAAAAAGAAAGTCGCAGCCTTAACAGCGCATCGATATGCCACAGATAGTGAGAACGCGGCTTCGGAATCTGACGTGGGCTCTGACCTTGCTGGACAGCGCGGCGGAGATAACCATAGTCAGAGAGGCGCTGCGTCCACTACTGAGGGTGACAGCGACTGATGTCTACGTTGTGATAGAAACAGCGGATACGAGACTTGCTCCCCCTGAAAGACTATATGATATTGTCCTGTTAATTGAAGGTGACATACAGCGTACCGTTAAAGGTGTATTTTGGGAGAATCTGTCTTCTACATATGATATTTTACTTTCGGAGGCTGACTGGCCCCCACCTTTTGTGCTCGCGGCGCCGCGAGGGGAGGAGGTGATCCTACCCAGTTTCGCGAACACTGTCTCGAAAGAGCATGCGCAGCATTTTGCAGAAGAGTGGGCTCGGGCTCTCGCGCCGGCTCTGTACCGTAACCAATGTGGTTGGGATAAATTGTCGCCTTGCCACGAAATTCCGTTGCGGTCTCAGCCGCAGCCTCAACCTCAATATCCCATACGGCGTGAAGCAAAATCTTCCGTCGCGGAAATCCTTGAACAATTGGAATATCAAGGAGTTATTGAAACGTGTGTGTCACCGATGAATAATCCCCTTTTTACTGTGAATAAACCTGACGGATCATATCGTTTGGTTTTGGATTACCGGCATTTAAACTCGCATTGCCGTAACTGTGCAGTACAGAATACCCACTCTGCCCTAGTGGATAGTCTCGTGCGTAAGCGTTTCAAGACAACGCTTGACATATCCAATGGTTTTTATGCCCACAGATTGGACAGCTTTAGCTCCCAATGGACCAGTTTTACAAGCGCTGGAGTCCAAAAGCAATTCCGGCGTCTTCCAATGGGCTACAAGAATAGTCCTGGTATATTTACCGCTCGAATTGTCTCTATTCTGGAGGCACTAGACCCTGATGCCTTTTCTTATGTGGATGACATATATCTCACAGACGACGATATTTGGGAGCATCTGTGTCGTGTAAATTCTCTTGTTTGCAACTTCGCAGACATGGGTTACAAATTCAACTTTGCAAAATCGCACATTGCTGAACACACAGTGTTGTTTTTGGGCTATGAGCTCAACAATGAAGGTAGAGGTTTGGCTCCTCACTTCTTAGAGAAGTGCGCACAATTACGCGCTCCAACAACACTGAAAAAATTACAGTCTTTACTGGGCTTTTTGAATTTCGGCAGAACTTACATTCCGGAATATGCCCAGCGTATCAAGCCTTTGTATGCTTTGATACAACCAACTTTCTCAAAATCATGCTGGCTGCCTGAGCATTCAGCCATTTTGCAATCCTTGCAGGCTGATCTGCTCGCTTCTAAATATTTACTGACTCGTGATAACCACACCAACCTGGTAATAAGAATAATTCCTGGGACGGTGGGTTTCACATACCTCACTTTTAATGAAGGTGACACAGTACCTATTGCTTACAAGTCACACTTGTACACCTCGGCTGAGATGCGGTTTCCCACCGTGGAAAAGGTTTTAACTGCTGTACAGATGGCTATTCTAAAGGAACGAGCTCTGTCACAGGGGAAACGCATGCTAGTGGTAACACCCTGTCCTCGTTTGGAGGCAGTCACGAAAGCCAGTGTACCAAATTCAAAGGCTTTGCACCCTCGGTGGATTCAGTGGGCTGCGTCATTGTCATCCTCGGATGTCATGTTTATTTTTGACGCTTCATTACGGTCGCAGGAGTACTTGCAGTATGAATTCGTTCATCCTGCTCCTCTGGCGATGCGACCTTTGGAGGACTTCCATTGCATCATTTACACTGATGGGTCGGCGCAGGTTGCGCATGGCTCTAAACATGCCTACGTTTCCGCATGCGCCATTGTGGTCGGTGCTATGTTGAATGATGAGTTCATTTCCAGGGAGGTACACACGTTGCCCCTGGGCGATTGCACCGCACAATTGGCAGAGCTTCGTGCTCTCTTACTAGCTTTGGAGTACGCAGATCCAAGTGTTACTACTCTAATTGTAAGTGATTCTTACTACTGTGTCCAGTCTTACAATGAAAACTTGTTCTTTTGGATTCAAAATGATTTTCATGATTCCAAGGGTAGCACAATAAAACATAAAATGATCTGGGTTCGAGTGGCAGAGCTTAAGGCTATGTTGCCACTCGTTTATGTGATTCATACTCTCGGTCATCAGCGCGTGGGAGTTCACGCTGTTGGCAACTCGCTTGCTGATGAAGCGGCGAAATCAGCAGTATCTACATACTTAGTTGCAGCAGTTACTAGGTCTAAAACCAAGATTGATAGCGACATCTTGGCAGCGATTGCTGCATCTGAGAAGGGAAGTAAACATCCTGCGGGGTTCCCTTCGAAGTATAAATACCACTTAAGTCCCGAAAAGGTTCCTTTTGTGACAATTCCCGATGTTGGGGAACGGCTGATTCCCAACTCGGATCGCAGAGCAGACTTGATTACAGCGGCTCATGAGGGTGTGGCGTCTGCGCATGCGGGCGTCTCGGCCACTGTAACTCAATTACAATTACGTTTCTGGTGGCGGGGACTGTACAAACAGACGCGTGATTATGTCCTTCTTTGTGACATATGCCAGCAGATTAAACCTTCAACTGCTACGCGTCCGCCTCAGACTCAGTTGTACATTTCTAATAAACCACTAGGCTGTGTTTACTTAGACCACTGCGGTCCATTTTCATCTGATACTGCGTATAAACACATCTTAGTAGCAGTTGACTCATGCACACGCTTTGTGTGGGTATGGCCACATCGCAGCGCTGATTCCCGGACTGTCATCAGAGATTTGCGTATCTTTATAGGGATTTTTGCCTGTGGTACCTTCCATTCGGATCAGGGTCCGGCTTTCGCCTCTAAGGCGTATAAGGATGCCATGACTTCGATGGGGGTCCAAGTCAAGTTTTCGTCACCCTACAGACCTGAGGGTAATTCTGTAGTTGAACGAATGAACCGTGATTTAAAGCAATCTTTGACAGCCCGAGTTATAGGCACTGGCAGAAACTGGCTGGCTCACCTCTATGGCGTGCAGCGTGCTCTTAATAATCTCCCTAGAAGGTCTCTGGGTGGGCGGACCCCATACGAAATGCTCTTTGGCATCAAGATATTCGTCCCTGACCTTGACGGTCTAGACTCGGTGGTTCGCGCCACTTCCTTTGACGCAGATGAACATTGCAATGTTTTACAGAATCTACAAAAGACGAGAGACACTCTTGCAAAGGAACATTTGCCCTCCACATCGGATGATGCGTTGCAGATCCCGGTAGTTGGCTGGCTACCCCAAGTTGGAGAACTGGTTCGAGAGAAGATCGACAACAAGAAAGAGTTTGGTCCCTCCTATCGAGCTCCGGTCCCAGTGCTTGGAGTGAAGGGCACAAGAACAGTCATTTTACCACCACTTCCAGGTCGTAAGGAAAACAGGTTTATTTCTATTGACAATGTCAAGATACACAGAGTGGCCGATTCTTCTTAGCATGACACCGGCTGTTTCCTGTCCTTCCATTGTGAGAAATTCAATTATGCCCACTGCTTCTAATAATGAACCTGAGGTGGCCATCGAATTACCTGCTGTTTCCAGTCCATTATTGAATAATTTATCAGGAACTAACCTTGATGAGACAGACTATACATACCCCACTGATTTGTCCATGCCTGACCTGCAAGCTCGTTTAGCCACGGAATCCAGATTTTCATTTGACTCTGCTTCCCTTGCATCGAAAAAACCCTCTAAAATTGCAGTATATGCTAGCCTGTTTAAAAAACATTTTTTGATACCTCCTTGGATATACATTTGGCTGGTCCTTTTTTCAGTGTACCTTTTTATGTCAATTGGTTTTGTGTTTTATTTTTTTCGGATTATGAATGGACACTATGTCGAGGAGAGAACTTGCATTACTCATTTGAATGGAACTTTGGCCCCACTTTCCTCTTCACATTCTACACACAGATTAAAAAGAGACTTGACTTTGGTTAACATCACAGCGTGGCCTGTTCTGGATGGAATCGCGTGGGATGCAGTTCGTTTTCAGATTCATGGCCCAACGGAAGTCGTTAATGTCCCTAATGTACTAAGAGTTAATATGGGGGATGTGGTGAAACAAAACATTCGTTCTGATGATTGGGATGTTAATGCTGTGGAAAGTTTGTTTTCTGATTTGAAATATTATGCTGCTTTTGATGCTGAGGATTTATATTTAGAATCTGCTAATTATGGTGAATTGTTCTGTTACCAACATTATGGCAATCACTTCTTACACAAGACATCTTCCCGAAGGGATGCGGTTAATTTTACTCAGTGGGAACATTGCCCAGCACCAACACAAGGGAGTTCAGAAACGTTTCTTAAAAAGTATACTTATTTCACTGACTTTAATCAGTCCAATCCCGAGTCCTTTTATTTTAAATTTCACAAACAGCCACTGTCCAAGGTTCGACTTACAAATACAAAATTGTTATATTCAAAGGCCTTCCTGGATCAATTAGTTACTGGTGGGTATGAGTTATGGAAGGATACCATAGACCTTAAATCAGTTTGGGGCTCAAGGGCCTGGCAGGTACAAGGCACTGAGGCTTTGCACCGTGCATGTCTCATCCCAAATCATATGTGGTTTTTAAATGAAACCATTTCCCAGACCACATGCTTTGGATTGGCTACATCTAAAAGGTTAAACACCCCGTCTTTCCCGGAGTTGGAGGAATATGAGAATTGGAGTAATTTCACTAATTTGTCCATTAGAGATATACAGGCTCTGCTTCTGAATTCCTCCTTTAACATTTCCAGTATGAATCCCAAGGGTTGGCTACTTTGGCACCGTAGTGCTGATTCTTGCCAAAAGAGATTTTTAAATATAACTGACGGTTTTAAGACTGTTAGATCTGATCCCCGTTTTGATTTGAGTCATACTGTCACCTCTTACTCAGTGGGCAAGTTGTGTCAAGCTTGGCTGAAACACTCAACTTTACCTGCGGTTAAGTATCACCTTTCCAAACTGAATGCAGACGTGGATTTGAATGATTTCATTAAGGGCCCAGCTAGTGGCAGGTCGAAACGTTGGTTATATGGTGTTTACAATGAAATTTGGAAACTCTCACAGATTGAGGCTGCTTCACGCCTTAGGGCTATTGATCAGGCAAATCTTGAGAAAGTTCTTGCAGTTGTTGACAATAGCATTAACGTGCTTTCCTCTAGAATTTACACATTAGATAATATTGTGTCGTCTGTTGTTGATATTGTACATGATGAAGTATCTGTATTATACCATGGTCAAAATCAATTACGTTCAATCATGCAGTTTGCATGGACACTTCAGACTCTGAAAATGGGTAAAGTTCCCTGGGGATACATGAATGTTTCTTCTTTATTTGCACCGTTTAATTTGACAGACAAACAACGCTTGCTTTCAATGCGTGATGCTTCCTTTTCTATGCTCCATATTGAAAGGTTGGAATCTTTACCTTTTTCTGTGGCAGAAGCCACTGCTGCTACGTGGCTTATCCACGGTTTAATAACGCTGCCTTTTGCTTTATATAAGTTTTCAAATTGTATGAAGTATGTGCCAATAGGTCGTTTTGAACCCTTAGGTAGCGGTTTTCTTCATGAAGTCTGGTCACTCCCATACACATACAGATGTTTCAAGGATGAACAAGAGGTTTATCTAACGGGGGATGAGTGTACTGAGACGCCAGATCATTCTTTAATGTGCAGACACATACAGTTACACGGTTCATGTAACAAGGACCGACCGAATATGGCTTGCGTTTTACAGGGCACGCCAGTTCCTGCTATCATCCCCACGTTTAAATTGTTAGAGAATGGTAGTTATTTAATGCTCAATAATGAAAACTGCTGTGGTTTAATTAAAGGTATAGCTTTCATAGTAACGGTTAGTGAGCGAGTTATTTGCTGCAGAAATGTTCTTTATCCTCCCACACGTGAACATAGGGAGTCTTCCATTTGGCCACAGATACCGACCTTGGGAGCAGAATTCAGCGGCATGGCTAGAATAAGAGCTCTATTGTCCCAGAAAGAGGTGGCCTTGAGCTCGGCCCGTGAAACTTTCGTGCTTCACATTGCTAACAACCGTACGGAGGTTCAGGCTCTATTAAACACTGATTTGCCTTTGCATTTCGGAGCCATGGTCCGTTCTATCTTTAACGCATCCTCCACAACGGGCCTAGCACATTTTTTTAAAGTTGTTAGCGGTGGTCTCGTGACTTCCTTTGAGAAGATATTTGGAGTCATCCCTGCCTTCTTCCATTCTATTTTTTCATCCTTATTTGGAGGGTTCCCGTTTTTGCTTGCATTAGCGGCTGGCGCATTGGTTGTTTTCTGCCTTTTTAAATATGGATGCCCTTCCTGTGCAAGACCACGAACGGCTACTACTGACGCGGTTTCGCAACCGCATGCTTGATTACTATGGCACATTGCCGTTAGCGACTCTAAGCACGGCGTTTGGATTATCTTTTCGGTTCTCCTATTTCACCTGTGTCCAGCCTGTATTTCGCTGTCTGACCTGCGATTTCCTTTGGGCCATTGATTTGTGTCTCTGCGGACCAGCATCTTCTGACGTCGATTTTGATCAACTGATGAGTCCTATCATTGCTCACGAGTTGGTTTGTTCTGACGAAAGGATTATGGCCTTGGCGGTGGCACATGGACTAATGGGTCCCTGGGATGTGTTGTCGGCAGAGCAAAATTTCTTGGAACTAAGTTTTCTTGAGAACCCACCGAGCTGTCCTCTGATGGTTATAGAGGATCCGGTGCTGGAAGATCACGTATGTTCCTTTCATCTTTTAAATTGGATGGCTGAACTGTTTTCAGATGAGGACAGTGACTTCCTCCTGGAGGCTGTTGCAGCTTACTTTTCATATACAGTCTTATCATAGACACTGCCTCAAATTGACATGCTGATTGATAGCATTTCCTTGAATTTATTGACTTTTGGTCAAGACATTTTATTTTTGCTTGCCTATTGGCTTGAGCCACATTATATTTGTGGGCTATTTTTTAGCATTAGTTTTTATAATTGAATTTTTGTTCATGCTCGTTTATAAATGGATTCTGCTCTCATGTGATGGCACTTCTGTTACCTTATTTAGTCCGTTCTCGGATCATGGGGGGGTGTTGTATAGCTCCTATATATCCTTATATCGTGTTAAGTTAGCATAGGTACATTTGAGATTTAAACGCCATTTTTCCTTTCTTGCAACTTCTGCACACGACCCTTAATTGTTGACTTAGCTTTCAACCTAGTGGTTTGCCGTGGTGTATGTGAGAATAATATGTTATTGCTCTGATATCAGTCTTGTTTAATAAACCATGTCTGCACGGAGAGTGCTGAAGTTTCAGGAGCAACACGATATGGAATTGTTATGAGGTCTGATCTCCACGCTTTCATAGTCATAACACAAGTGCAGCCTTTGCCAACTTGGGCTTGAGGCGGGATTGATATTGCTTTGCACGAGAATTGTTAACACACTTGATGCGGTGCACATGCAGAGAGAGCTGGTGTATGCTGATGTGATTCCTTCATGCTAAGACACTAAGGTATGGGCCCGCCCTAAAACAACCCAAAGAGACCTTCTTAGCTAATAATATAATATATGTGTTAGGGAGGGTGAGATATAAGTGTTGTTAACTCTTATTCATTACAGCATGTTAACATGCTGTCACCATTCGCTTTTTATGTCTTAGTAACTATGCTGATAATTTTGCTACTGATAATAAGTATACTTGTATTATCAAAGATACTGCGCCTGAGAAGACGGCATTAGTAAATAAACATTTCAAATGCACATGTGTCTTCTTTACTCCATGTTCTGGTTTGTAATGATAATATAACGAAAGAGTGTTCATGAGTCCCACGTACCCTGAGGTACTGTAAGTTCATGTTCTGGTTTGTCTAAACATTGGGTGTTTGATATGTCCAATGAGACACTGTAGCTAGCTCGGTAAGGGGTGAGTTGGTTGCTAAGGTAAGTTTTGGGACATCCTAATTTGCCGAGGTTCCACTCCTCTGTGCACAGTTCTGTGTGAGTACAGAAACCCTGCAACAACATGAACCACAGAACCCAGGGGCAAGCAGAAGGCTGGGACCGAGTCGGCGGGTGAACCACAGGCACAGAGCTCCTCTACTGAGGATCCTGCTGCTGTCCCCAGTTAGTCCAACAGTGCTTTCTTTTGGAACAATGATATTTCCCTAACTTTCTAACGGAGCTTTTTTTTCCAACCGATTAATGACATTTCCTTCCTAAATAAATTTTGACAAATGCTTTTTTGATTTTCATTATGTTTTCAAAATTTTGGGTATCTGATTCTGTCCCTGCCTTTCTGTTCCTTCAAAGAGCCTCTGCTATGACTCTCTGTGCTACTACTAGTATTAGACTGTCTGTAGGTAAGCTTGCCCTGTTGCCCACTCTTTAGTTAAGGTATTAATCTTTTCAAAAAATCTGTGATAGAATAGCTGTAGGCACAGGGTCCACTCCTGTCTTATGCTTTTTCCTCTGTAATGTCTCTGTTTTGCCAATTGACACCAACCAAGTATGCATCCAGATGTTAGTCTAGTATTTTGTAAACGTTAGTATACCACTACTACTCTTGTGGGTATTCTTCTATGCAGTCACATACATAACTATGCATGCACCAGAAAATTGGATGTTGGTGATAGGCAGGTTGGACCTTACTTACACCTCAGTCACAGAACTCTGAGGAACCCACAATTCACTGAACGACAACCTATATGGGCTCAGTCATTGGTCAATTATTCAATTATCCCACTCCTGAACCCCAATACCAAGATGCCCAATGCTTTTATTACACAATCCATAACCTAAGTAACCCCCTTTTGCTCACTCACTCGTGTAAGTCTACAAGACAACAGACACTGAAAATATACTTCAGAGTCAATGTGGTACTTCAAAAGCTTTATTTTGTTAGAAGTAAGTAAGTAACATCAATGTTTTAAGTTGTTCCGTGAAATACGTCAAGGGGCCCACCAGAAAAAATCCAGAGTTAAAAAAGGCTGAATAAAGTAATCTACATTTGTACAGCTACTAGTGCACGATAGGGAAATGTGGGAAATGTCAGAGACCCCTCACCATTGAACGTATACTGGTTACATATGCCTCTTTTTGGTAAGCTCTGGAAATCTCTGCTTCGTAGAAGGAAATCTTCTCATCTGCTGAAAAATAATGACAAAAGTGGTGCACGTTAGACAGTATGAAATACATTTATGCAAGTTTGTTGCAGTCATGCTAAAAAAAGGTGTAACCTGTAAGCAAACTCGATTCCACAATCCACATACAAAAAGTAAATACGGGCCTTTTTATTTTCCAACCTCTTCAGGTGTATGCATTGAACAATCATGTGGCCTCAAAGGCGTCTTCTCGTACTGCGCAACAAGCTGCGAGGTAGCATGTGCAAAACTGTATACATTGATGTACAAAGGTTACATGGTTCAGTTCAAATTTCCAAGGACTAGAGTAGCAGTAGAGATGAGATGAGCTTGGGTACCATACCATAACAAACGAATGCTAATATGTGTAGTGACTCTGCTGTACTATGCAATGTGGACTACTACTGATTACGTTGTACTTAACTGTTTTGCAGAACTCCATTCTTGGTGAACAAGTACAATGGGGGCTGTGCATCCATCTAAAAAGGTGTACTTATTTTTATAGGTGCAGAACCCGTACCATCCACCAGTGCCGACGGGGACAGCGGCGCAGCGTCAGTAGAGGCGATCCCGGAGGGGACAGTACCAGAGGCACCTACACCAGCACCAGCAGCAGTGGGGGGGGAGCCAACAGCGGCGGGCGATGGTAAGTTACATTCAATAGTGATCCGCATTACTTGGTGGGAGGGGAAAACTTCCTCACTGTACTCTGAGATTTATAATGAACTTGAAGTTCTACTGGACAATATATGACGCCACCTTTATTTGTCATTACCATGCTTAGCATTACCACCGGCGAGAATTGATAAAATAACAGGCCTCTTCTATCTGACTACAACTCAGCTGTGAAACGTTGGTGGCAGACTAAAAGTCTTATCCACAACATGACTGCGATGGATTAACACTAAGGAGATCGGTTTTAAGTATGATGAAAGGAGCAAGGAAAAAGCACCAATCATCTAATGTAGAAGGATACTTTGGAATCAGCAATGCAGGTGGCTGATAGCAGTCGGATGCATGGGTTGTTGTGGAAGCATGGAAAGGGGAAAACACAGCTGCCTGCGTGGTTGGGAGACACACCCAATATTGGTGGGTAGTGGATAGTCTCAGCAGCGGTGTTTTGGTCAAACCCAAAGGCAAGGGAAGGAGGGGACGACTGGATGCATGGGTCGTTGCTGGTGAAACACAAACCACCTAAGGTTTGGTGCGCGATATAAAGAATGATAGTCTCTACTAGACATTTACTACTATCTGGCCCCTGTTAATTAATGTTAGTTTGAGACTGTTCCCGGAAGCAGAGTATATGATATAAAACGAGATATGAAAAAGACAGGTGTTCGTATGTGTGTGACCGTTGAAATACACCCATGCTACTAGGGCAGGCATAATGCCGTGCCAAAAAGTCTAACAAATTAATTATATAGGCCGTAGAATGTTCAAGATAGATGCAACACAATTTTTTGTACTCAGCTTGCTTGCTAGTGCTACTGTGCCACTATGTGTTGAATACATTTTGTGTTCTTGATTTGCTGGGATTTTGGATTACAACAATTTTGTCTCTTTCTTTATAGTTACTCCTTCAAAACCAACAAGAAAGGAGTTGGCAGTCCGGGCCCGGCAGCGGAAACTGCAGGCCATCGTTGAGGCCTACCGCCGGCTGGTGGCTCAGGCTGAGGAGGAGGAGGAGGAGGCGGCGGCAGCAGCTGCTGCCTCTTCCAATGCCCCGGACCCCAAGCCTGCAGGAGTACGTCGCCGTGGTCAGGCAGTCGCCCGCCGCCGGATTTTTTCATCATCGGCCGCCCCTCCACAACATGCATACCAATGTAGGTGCCGTCAATTTCAAAAAAAGATTCTCCTCCGGGTAGCGAGGCTCGAGGATGAAATAGAGGAGCGGGTGAAGCTCATTGTGGACAAACACTTGAAAGCCCGCCGGCTTTGAGATGTACCCTGTTTGTTTGCCCCTTTTTCAATCCTTTTGTTGGTGGGTGGGAATTGGGTGTTGGGGTTTACATTGAACTTGGAAATTTGGTTGGGGTTAGGGGAGGGTAGGGACAGCTGTGGGGTAAGATTTCATATATATTTTATTTTTGTATCATCTTTCTTTATATTATGGTAAAATAAATGAGACACAAAGTTATTTTCAAAAGAAAACATTTGAAGTTCATTTGTGTTTGTTGGGTGGGTGGGGGGGGACTGTTTCACCAAATAATGTACGTTGTGCAACATCGCAAGGTTTAATTGGCCATGCAGGTCAGGGGACAGTGCTTTCGAATAAAAAAATATATTGGCCACATCTTTAACATGCAGACAGATAGATGCGGTAAACCCTCACCGAGTTATATTTGTAGTATTAGAAGAACTACCAGTCTGTCTTGCGTTATACCTAACAGCAAACTTATCTTACCTGTGATTGCTGATGATGATTGATGATGAAGTGTGGCACTGCAAGGGCTGCATTTGTTTCCCAAGACAATGGAGAAGAATCTGTGGTTCTGAACTTCTGTGATAGTAGTAGTAGACAGACCCTGCCAGTAGCATTTTGAGACAAAAAGAAAGAGGCAGTCATTTGCGTGATAGTCAATGTGGGGGTAGTATAAGTATTAAGTACAGTACATTACACAATTGACCCAAAACAATATTGCAACTGCTAAACTGAAACAAAACAATGGTTTTGGGGACTGGAAACTAAGTGCAAGAGAAGATAAGAAGTTCAACTGTAGTTGTAGTACTCACGTCAACGTCAAACTTTTCTAAATCATAATGCTGTAAACTTAAACCCAAACAATGACGCCAATTCATTAGATGTATTCGTTGTTTGATGGTAATGGTAAATTATTTGGCATTATACACAGAGCTTGAGTTGGGAAGCAGAAGAAGATCCTGGCCATGCCTTGTTGAAATTTCACTATTGTTGCTTACACCACATCTGCCCCAGCAAGCGCGTGATCAAATTGTTGGTGTATATTTAATGTAACAAACATCACACCTCAATGAAACCACGCAGCCCGGGGGAAGAGGGTTAGGGTTTGTTGAATGGATGGGTACGGGGGTTTTGGGAAAGGTTTGAGAAAGAAAACCAGTACGCATGGAGACAACAAAAGCAAAACAATGAAGACGATGATTTATGATGTTGATCCACTAGCCAATGAATGTAAGGAATAAACGTAGGAAAAGGACACGCTGAATATCATTCTTGGTTTCCCGCCATCCAATTGCTTGATGATGAGGATTAGTGGTAAGGGTGAGTTGATGCTCATAGTATAATAGCAGTGGGTGAAAAACGTCCAGCCTGTGTGGATTGAAAAAGAAAAGGCAAATACAAAAGAATGTGAATGACCTAAACAAATTGTATTTGTAATACAGTGAAGATCAAAAAAATAATACAAGAGGAGTAGTCGTAAGAGAGGACTTTCAGACTGAGGCGGCTTCGATACAATATGTATAAGTCTACTAGTTGCACATCATTATTAATCTAGAAGTACAAGAAAAGACAGGAGCCAGCACAGAACAGACCCACGACACAGGGTCGCCCGTAACACAAACTGCATTTCCCTAAAAATTTGACTGAGCCAGAGAAAGGGGCATAAAAAAGCAAACTAGCATTTTCAAAATTAATCAACAAAATCAATGCGTCATTCTCAGTCATTAATCATACCACTATTGTACTCTACCACTGCACAGTGCACACACATGTAGTAGCCTGGGTCTACTGTGCTGTCCTGTGCCTCTTATTTGTATTTACCTTGTATTCCACTCCAAGAAACATCGTACATCAATCAGCTCAGATCCAACTGCCTGACAGTGTGCAAAGATATGGTGGTCACCATCATTATCAGGTGTGGCACGTCTAGTCCAACAGCAACAGCAACTCAGTCTGTAGTGAGTGACTACGATAAATTAAGTCCTAACTGTACCTGTAGTAGTAGGAACACAAGTGCGTAAATAATTTATATTATTAAATAACATGGAAAAATTGGCTATCACGTGAGTCTGAAGTTACTAGTGTACTTCAATTCCATGCACATTTGCTCAGAGTCAGCAAAACATCCAATGCAATGCATAGCATCATTCATTTAATATACCTGTCTTGCTCTTCTCTTTCACTGTCAGATGATTGATCACAGATGCTGCCGAGCCTTTTAAAACTTAAAAGTAATGACGAGTCACAACAAGTTGACTTCAGTTGTGGATGCCTGCTCAAGTTTTGACACTGAAGAGTCGTCTATGAATGCCTGCAGACAGAGGTGGTAGCCTTAAGAGTAAGACAGTGATGAGTTGCAGATTTCAAATGAAATAGAGGATGGCTGTAGTCATGACTGTACGGTTCACTTGTTATGGAGGGACTGTTAGAGGCTACATTATTGTACTATACTCCATCTACAACATCCAATGTATGGCTGGCAAGATGGAATTGTATTGACTTGAGAGGGAGTCAAGAAGATGGAGCAAGACTCTGAGGAGTGCAGTCAACAAATGCACAGGCGTGCAACTCCAGTAGGTAAATAAAAAGATACAGTGAAAATAAATGCACAGGCGTGCAACTCCAGTAGGTACATAAAAAGAATCAGTGGTGGGGATGGATTTGGTTGTGGTTTTTATTTGCAGTTTTGCACCAGAAAGCCATTGTTAATAAGAAAATAACACAAATAAAGGAAGGGAGAAAGTAACAATTTAAAAGCCTAGTTGTCAGGGGAAAGGAGCTCGTCCTCAAACTCTGGGGGTTCAGACAGAAGTAGGTCATGTAACCCAGTACTGATGTCTTCGGACTCGCTTTCTTCATCCTGCTCTGATTCACGTACTTTATAGTCTGGTGGTATGAAGTGTTGATTAATTTTTATCATTGTCAGCCTCTCCACGCTTTTGGGGGAAGAGACTGGTCCTTTTCGCTGTCACAATGGCACCAGCAGCACTGAAAACCCGCTCAGAAGAGACACTGGCTACAGGACAAGCCAGATACTTTATCGCCAGCCTGCTCAGCACTGGCCACTGTCTCCTTCTTTCATACCAATAGACCAATGGGCTTTGCTCCATGAACACCTCTGTTGTGTCATCCAGATAGGCCTGAACCATCCGCTCAGTGTTCATTGGTGCTCGGCTTTGCTGGTCCTCTTTCCCCTTTGCAACAGCAACGGACTTACCCATCCCTTTCTGTAGAAAAAAAGCAGTTATGCTTTTGGTTGTGTCTGCTGAATCAGATCGTGTAGGTGCTGCTTTTGGTACTGTTGGTGCCTGCTGGGAAGCAGACACACTGCTCTCATGCTCTGAAGAACTTGCCTCAGGAGGATGGCCTGGAGTACTTTGACTGGCCTGGGCTGGCACTGGCAGGCCTTTAAGTAACAGCCGTTCAGTTTCTAAATCATTAGCTTCTGCAGCTATGGAAGTTTTGTACTTGGCAACATCCCCATCTGAAAAAGGAATTACTGCGCTACTGCTGACAAATAATTTGTACTGTGGATCCAACATTGTTGCAGTTATGTAATGTTGACCTGACACAATCATTTGAAGCCTTGCATTTAGAGATAAGCGGTTGGCTAAGGCCTTGGCCAAGGTATATGCATCAACTTTTTCTTCGTCACCTTCATATGTTTCACAGACCTCCTTCAGCTGTTGCTCAAGCATGTACAACAATGGGATGGCTTGGCCCATAGTACAGTCCTCCCTGCTAACTGCACGTGTGAAGACCTCAAAAGGTAGTAGCATCTCTGAAGCATTTAATGAGGTCCCACTGCCACATCTCAATGGTCAGGGCTTTAAGATTAACAGTAGGATCCCCTAATCTTCTTGACATGACATAAGCATTCAGTGGTATGTACTGCTCAAAGAGACGCTCAAGCATGAAATAAGTAGAGTTCCAACGTGTTGGGACCTCCTGGATCAGTGCTTTCACTGGCAATTTATGCTCACGCTGAATAACCCGTAGCAGCTTCCGTGCTTTAAAAGAATGGTTAAAATGCGTGCATATTCTTCTGCAGATGGTCAGTATGTTGCTGACTTTGGCTTCAGTTTTCAGAAACTCTTGCACGACTAAGTTAATGCAGTGTGCCAAACAGGGTACCCTGAAATAATGTCCTTCTCTCATTGCCTTCACTACATTACTGCCATTGTCGGTGGCAACAAAACCAATCTTAAGGCCTCTTGGTTGCAGCTATTCAAAGACCTTGCTGTTCAACTCAGACAAAATGTTTTCAGCAGTATGACTTTTCTCCATAGCAAACATGGCTACAGTTGCATGTCTGCAAGTATCATTAAAAATCCCAGCAACGTCAAGGCCTGAAGTTAACTTGTCTTTAACACCTGCAAAAGAGATCCAGTGTGCGGTGATGTACATGTAATCTGTAGCATCGCAACTGCTCCACATGTCTGTTGTCAGGTGGATACAATGGACAACACTCTGTTGTAAGGCTTTCCCAATCAATTCCAGCACGTCGTGGTGTAGTGCTGGAACAGCAACTCTGGCAAAATAGTAGCGACTGGGAACGTTCCATTTTGGGCAGAGGGTTGCCACTAATTCCCGAAATCCCACAGCCTCAACAAATGAAAATGGGAGAAGGTCCAGTGGCAACATTTTTGCAAGTTTCGCAATGTACAAACGTGCTATTGGGTGGTTCCGCTCGTACTTTCCCTCCTGACTAAACATGCTAGTAATGGTACGCTGCTTAGTATTTCTTTCAGTTATGCTAGACGGACCACCTTGCATCGCAGACTTTGCACTCCTTGGTGTCTCCGGCTGACTCTGGTGCCACTGAGAAGTTGCTGATGCGGAGGATGTGGACTTTACCACTCCAGTGCTGGCGACAGGGCTCATTTGTGTACCACTCCCAGATAGAAGGTCATCGTCTCCCTCTTCTTCTGCCTCCTGGTCAACCATGAGTGGACCTTGTAGTACTGTATCCCCACCAACACCAGTGCTTACATTTTCTAAGCTTGCAAGGTGGTTCTCCCACCTGATTAAGTGTGTGTTTTTTCAAATAGGTCGTTTGGCCTCCAGTACCATAGTTTGTACCAATCTTACTACGACTAACATTGACATGACAAATGGTGCATATAGCAATGTTCTCCTGACCTGGGTGAACCGTAAAGAAGTCCCACACTGGGGAGGTAAACTTTTGTCTCCTGCCATAGGAAGAGGAGGACCCACTTCCAATGCCGGATGGACTGGAGGATTTTTGTTGAATTTCCCTATGTGACAGCTCAGTCCTAGTACTGCCACTACCTCCTTCTATTGAGGTGGCGCTTGTGCTGGATGTCGGACGCTGCCGGGCCTTCGCTGATGAAAAAATGGGAGCTGGTGTTACTTTGGGTGTTGAGTGTGTAGGAGTTATGCGTGCTACCTGCTCATCACTAATCGCAGCCTTTCTGGATAGGGTGAAAATGTTGGTCTCTACATCCTCTGCACCAGGAATAACGCTCGTGAGGATGACAGTGTCAGACCCGTCTTTATCACCAGCAATATCCTGCTCACCTACATCGACCTCCATAAGTTCAAGCCTTGCTGTATACTTTCTTTTTCCTAGCCTGGTCTTGGGATGTCTCTCCTTTGAATGCTCAGATAGTTGTGGCTGCCAATCCTTATCAAGGTCATCGGAAGGGATGCTTGGCGAAGAACTCGATGCACTAACCCTCCTTTCCCTTGGTGAATTGAAAGACAATAGATCACCTCCAGAAGTGGCTTCCTCTTCTTCTTGCTCGGAATGAGGCTCTACTTCCTGAACTGCCCCGACTTCGGGAGGAACAACTACTACTATTGCGTGCGGAGATGGTGGTTGTTGTTCTTGAGGAAGTACTATTGCGGGCTGTGGTTCTTCAACAACTACTATTGTGGGATTTGGTTGTTGTTGTTGTTGAACAACTCCAATTGCGGGCGGTGGTTGTGGTTGTTCAACAACTGTTGCGGGAAGTGGTTGTGGTTGAACAACTCCTATTGCGGGCGGTGGTTGTGGTTGTTGAACATCTACTGCTGGCGGTGGTTGTTGAGCACTTCCATCTTGCGTGGATTGTGTACTACTTTGAGACAGCGATAAGTTTAGTTCAGGCTCAGTATCACTGCTTCCAAACATTAGGCTGGCTACCTCTTTGACCCTTTTCATGTGCTTGGCCCTGGGTTGGTGGCTTGCCTCCACTAATGCGGATGTGCTGGCCCCAGCTTGCACCCCGGACACCGCTGCTGCAGGCGTACCTTTTGGGGGCCCAAAAAAGGTTTTGGGGTCCATACCAGACTTAAGTGACACTTCCTTCTTCTGTTCCTTCTTCTCAGCAACTTTCTTGGTGGTGGAGGACCTGGTACCTGCTTTCTTAGGGCCCATCTTCTTCTGATGACAGCACACAGCAGCACTCAGTAGCACAAATTGCAGAGATGTCTGGTCAGAAGAGTCACACACCACACGTGGCATACAACTGAAGGACGTCCGTCTGGCAGTAGAACGGGCGATGGATGGAAACAACCAGCACCTCCTCAGTCTTTTTTGTGCACCTACAAGCAAAGAAGGCAGAACAACATCAGTCAAACAAGCAGTAAGCCAACATGAACAATTGAAAGACACACAGGCCAATGTATAAAAGACAAAACAGAAGACTAATACTACCAGCACCACAGCTCCCAGCCACATGAAGTCCAGAAAGAACCAATAAAGTCAAGCAGGCCTATATATATACCAATATGGACAGAAAAAGGAGGATGCCTGCTACACATGACAGGTTAATGCAAGGAATAAAAATACCCCATGGCGAAGAGGTTGTAAACCTACACCGCAAAAACACATACAAAGGCATAAAATTATTAAACACACAAAAAGTTACCTACACCCCTGCCCAGACAACAGATTTGGGAATGCAATGCCATACACACATGCCCTAATGATGTTAATTGAATAGACCGAATGGAAACAGCTACATAAAGCACCCCCGCTAACTACTACCTCTGGGACTCTGGCCTACTGTCAGATCAGACCAAAAGCTGGGAGGCCAATGATAAATGCACAAAGGAAGTACCTACAAAATGACCGCCACCACATGGCCTGGCCACCCACAGCAACATGAAAAGAAAGAGAAAAGAGAAGACAGACAATAAATGCCTATGGGAAAGGGGCAATGCTTTGCTTTGCTTCACAAAGTAGCTGCACCGCTGCCAACGTGGTCAGCCCACCCAGAAACCAGAAGACAGACACAGGAATTGTTCCAAGCTCCAAAAACTACAACCAAATGACAACTTCAGTTTTTTGGGTGCACAAGAAACACATTCAACATTTTCGAGAAACTTTTATGCAACTCGGGACATATTGTTCGCGAGATTGCAAAATCGGCGTTTTCGGCAGCGCGAAGGGAATAAAACGTCGTTATCGCGTTCCCGAGCAAGTACATTGAGCGCGCGAACAAGACAAAAAATGTAATGTCGCGTGTACACACTGTGCGAAGTTACCAAAAGTACGCGAGCTGTATTCCTATGGTTACCTACTGGCAGGAAGTGCCATATTAGTTACACACACCCAAAAGCTGAAAAGTACCCACATAAAAAAAAAAATTTGAAGCAATCCAAAGCCATACACGATGTACAAATTAAAGATACACCACAAAAAGAGTTGATTAACTTTAATGCACCTATGGCTATGAGTAGTAGTACCTTTGCCCTACTGCCAGAATAGTCAAAAACCTTGGATGCCTATGGCAAAAGCACAAAGGAACGACACACAAAATGGCCGCCACCATAGGGCCTGGCCACCAACAACAACATGGAAAAATCACAAAGGATGTTTACACAAAATGGCCTCCACCACATGGCCTGGCCACCAACAACAACATGGCAAAATCACAAAGGAAGCATACACAAAATGGCCGCCACCACATGGCCTGGCCACCAACAACAACATGGCAAAATCATCACAAAGGAAGTACACACAAAATGGCCGCCACCACATGGCCTGGCCACCCACAACAACATGGCAAAATCACAAAGGAAGCATACACAAAATGGCTGCCACCACATGGCCTGGCCACCAACAACAACATGGCAAAATCATCACAAAGGAAGTACACACAAAATGGCCCCCACCACATGGCCTGGCCACCCACAACAACATGAAAAGAAAGAGAAGACAGACAATAAATGCCTATGGCAAAGGGACAATGCTTTGCTTCACAAAATGGACACACCACCGCCCAAATTGGTCACCCCACCCATAAACAAGAAATCATTACATAGAGGACAGAAACTGGAAGTGGTCCATGCTCCAAAAAGAGAAAACTACAACCAAATGACAACATAAATGAGGACTTTTTGTAGCACAAGAAACACATTAAACATTTTCGAGAAACTTTTATGCAACTCGGGACATATTGTTCGAGAGATTGCAAAATCGGCGTGTTCGGCAGCGCGAATTGAATAAAATGTCGTTATCGCGTTCCCGAGCAAGTACATTGAGCGCGCGAACAAGACAAAAAATGTAAGGTCACGTTCTCACACTGTGCGAAGTTACCAAAACTACCCAAGCTGTATTCCTAGGGTTACCTAATGGCAGAAATTGACAGATTAGTTAAACACACCCAAAACCTGAAATACCCCACACATAAAAATAAGATTTTCTAAATCAATCCAAGCCATCCATGATTCTCAAATTAAGGGTACACCACAAAAACAGTTGATTAACTTTCATGACCCTATGAGTAGTACCTCTGTCCTACTGGCAGAGTAGGCCACAAGGTTGTAGGCCTATGGCAAGAGCAAAGTGGCTGGAAACATAAAATGGCCGCCAACACATGGCCAGGCCAACCACAGAAAGTTAATACAATGAACTCAAGCCTGCCTACACACTAACTACATGGAGTACTAGGGTTAGCTATTGGCTTAAAAAAAATAAAAACATTTAAATTACACAAAAAGAAATTCCACAACAGATATTGCTATTGCATAATGACGACAATCCAATGCCATCCATGATGTTTGTTTACAAACTGGAATAAAAATGTAAACACAGACCACAGAAACATGATTGGACCCATGGGTACCTCTCTATGTAGCCTAGATGAAATAAAAAAAAAATACAAGTTGGGACCTCATAAAAGTACAGGCCTCCATCAATAATTATTTAAATCCAGGATTGAATACTGTAGTTAAAAAAAATCTCAAATCAAACAAACACAAGTCTACATCATACTCATACATTACTCAAACTTACTTGAAAAAGAGAATTCCAAATCCAAAAGTCCTCAATAAATCCAAGAAAAAGCAGTAATGCAGCCCAACACACACAGAAAGTGATCCTTCCAGCTTAAAATCCAAATGAAAGTGAGCACCACATGGACAAAGCACTGGGAGGAGCCTGGTGGACAGGAACAGGAAGTTGTAAACTCAAGGGCCCTTCCTCCTTACTCTTCAAAAAAAGAGTAGAAACAAAAAGAGGACTCCTACCCCCCAAAAAATACAGCCAAAGGTAAACCTTTAAGGGGTTTTTCACTTTTTTTGCTAACCAAAATGGTAATTTATTATGGTTTTAATATGCTTGCGAGTTATTCTGTGCAAGATTGCAGTTTCTGCGTGTTCGGCAACTTGATCTTACCAACAAGCATCCTCGCGCGTCCTTATGACGCTATCGCGCATCCAAATGACGTAATCGCGTTCGCACAGTCGCACGGGATTGTGCGGGAGGGTTTACAAACATGGTGGCACACGCGACCGGGAAAAAGCGAACGCAGAACCAAGGTAAGCCATTGCCGCGCACGCGATAATGTTATTCAGCGCGTGAGAACTACGCTACGCACCGGATCGCGGAGTAATCGACAGCTACGCGTTCTCCGCGGAACGCGGAGTTGCCGAAACTCCACAAGCTCCGCGAACGGAGCATAGTTCTTCGCCCAGGGTTATACTAAACCTGGAAATATTTGGCAGCCACCGGCAAACTCAGAACACGGCCTAATCCCTGCAGATGAGGGGTAAATACCCCGAAACACGTACCAGGGATGGCGAAGATAGCAGAGAATCGAAAGAAGATGCAACGCGGAACACGAACTACACTTACCACAGTCCTTAGGGGTGTTCCCGCTGGTGTGTGAGTAGTGTGCGACCCCACCCCCAATTGTAATGTTAAAGCTCCATCGAGCAGTTGGCTGACGAGCCTGGGACCCCACACCTGCGCGCCTGAGTGGTACTAAACCTGGCAATATTTGGCAGCCACCGGCAACCCCAGAACACGGCCTAATCCCTGCTGATGAGGGGTAGATACCTCGAAACACACGTCCAGGGATGGCGAAGATAGCGAAGATAGCAGAGAATCGAAAGAAGATGCAGCGCGGAACACGAACTACATTTACAACAGTCCTTAGGGGTGATCCCGCTGGTGTGTGAATAGTGTGCCACCCTACCCCCAATTGTAATGTTAAAGCTCCCTCGAGCAGTTGGCTGACGAGCCTGGGACCCTGCACCTGCGCGCCTGAGTGGCACTAAACCTGGCAATATTTGGCAGCCACCGGCAACCCTAGAACACGGCCTAATCCCTGCTGATGAGGGGTAAATACCCCGAAACACGTGTCCAGGGATGGCAAAGATAGCGAAGATAGCAGAGAATCGAAAGAAGATGCAGCGCGGAACACAAACTACACTTACCACAGTCCTTAGGGGAGATCCCGCTGGTGTGTGAGTAGTGTGCCACCCTACCCCCAATTGCAATGTTAAAGCTCCCTCGAGCAGTTGGCTGACGAGCCTGGGACCCTGCACCTGCGCGCCTGAGTGGTACTAAACCTGGCAATATTTGGCAGCCACCGGCAACCCTAGAACACGGCCTAATCCCTACGATGAGGGGTAAATACCCCGAAACACGTGTCCAGGGATGGCGAAGATAGCGAAGATAGCAGAGAATCGTAAAAAGATGCATCGCGGAACACGAACTACACTTACCACAGTCCTTAGGAGTGATCCTGCTGGTGTTTGAGTAGTGTGCGACCCCACCCCCAATTGTAATATTAAAGCTCCCTCGAGCAGTTGGCTGACGAGCCTGGGACCCAGCACCTGCGCGCCTGAGTGGTACTAAACCTGGCAATATTTGGCAGCCACCGGCAACCCCAGAACCCGGCCTAATACCTGCTGATGAGGGGTAAATACCCCGAAACACGTGTCCAGGGATGGCGAAGATAGCGAAGATAGCAGAGAATCGAAAGAAGATGCATCGCGGAACACAAACTACACTTATCACAGTCCTTAGGGGTGATCCCGCTGGTGTGTGAGTAGTGTGCGACCCCACCCCGAATTGTAATGTTAAAGCTCCCTCGAGCAGTTGGCTGACGAGCCTGGGACCCCACACCTGTGTGCCTGAGTGGTACTAAACCTGGCAATATTTGGCAGCCACGGCAACCCCAGAACACGGCCTAATCCCAGCTGATGAGGGGTAAATACCCCGAAACACGTGTCCAGGGATGGGGAAGATAGCGACGATAGCAGAGAATCGAAAGAAGATGCATTGCGGAACACAAACTACACTTACCACAGTCCTTAGGGGTGATCCCGCTGGTGTGTGAGTAGTGTGCGACCCCACCCCGAATTGTAATGTTAAAGCTCCCTCGAGCAGTTGGCTGACGAGCCTGGGACCCCACACCTGTGTGCCTGAGTGGTACTAAACCTGGCAATATTTGGCAGCCACGGCAACCCCAGAACACGGCCTAATCCCAGCTGATGAGGGGTAAATACCCCGAAACACGTGTCCAGGGATGGGGAAGATAGCGAAGATAGCAGAGAATCGAAAGAAGATGCATTGCGGAACACAAACTACACTTACCACAGTCCTTAGGGGTGATCCCGCTGGTGTGTGAGTAGTGTGCGACCCCACCCCCAATTGTAATGTTAAAGCTCCCTCGAGCAGTTGGCTGACGAGCCTGGGACCCCGCACCTGAGTGGTACTTAACCTGGCAATATTTGGCAGCCACCGGCAACCCCAGAACACGGCCTAATCCCTGCTGATGAGGGGTAAATACCCCGAAACACGTGTCCAGGGATGGCGATGATAGCGGAGATAGCAGAGATTCTAAAGAAGATGCATCGCGGAACACGAACTACACTTACCACCGTCCTTAGGGGTGATCCCGCTGGTGTGTGAGTAGTGTGCGACCCCACCCCCAATTGTAATGTTAAAGCTCCCTTGAGCAGTTGGCTGAGGAGCCTGGGACCCTGCACCTGCGCGCATGAGTGGTACTAAAACTGGCAATATTTGGCAGCCACCGGCAACCCCAGAACACGGCCTAATCCCTGCTGATGAGGGGTAAATACCCCGAAACACGTGTCCAGGGATGGCGAAGATAGCGAAAATAGCAGAGAATCGAAAGAAGATGCATCATGGAACACAAACTACACTTACCACAGTCCTTAGGGGTGATCCCGCAGGTGTGTGAGTAGTGTGCGACCCCACCCCCAATTGTAATGTTAAAGCTCCCTCGAGCAGTTGGCTGATGAGCCTGGGACCCCGCACCTGCGCGCCTGAGTGGTACTAAACCTGGCAATATTTGGCAGCCACTGGCAACCCCAGAACACGGCCTAATCCCTGCTGATGAGGGATAAATACCCCAAAACACGTATCGAGGGATGGCAAAGATAGCGAAGATAGCAGAGAATCGAAAGAAGATGCATCGCGGAACACAAACTACACTTACCACAGTCCTTAGGCGTGATCCTGCTGGTGTGTGAGTAGTGTGCGACCCCCATCCCCAATTTTAATGTGAAAGCTCCCTCGAGCAGTTGGCTGACAAGCCTGGGACCCCGCACCTGCGCGCCTGAGTGGTACTAAACCTGGCAATATTTGGCAGCCACTGGCAACCCCAGAACACGGCCTAATCCCTGCTGCTGAGGGTTAAATACCTAGAAACACGTGTCCAGGGATGGCGAAGATAGCGAAGATAGCAGAGAATCGAAAGAAGCTGCATCGCGGAACACGAACTACATTTACCACAGTCCTTCGGGGTGATCCCGCTGGTGTGTGAGGAGTGTGCGACCCCACCCCAATTGTAATGTTAAAGCTCCCTTGAGCAGTTGGCTGACGAGCCTGGGACCCCGCACCTGCGCGCCTGAGTGGTACTAAACCTGGCAATATTTGGCAGCCACCGGCAACCCCAGAACACGGCCTAATCCCTGCTGATGAGGGGTAAATACCCCGAAACACGTGTCCAGGGATGGCGAAGATAGCGAAGATAGCAGTGAATCGAAAGAAGATGCAGCGCGGAACACGAACTACATTTACAACAGTCCTTAGGGGTGATCCCGCTGGTGTGTGAGTAGTGTGCCACCCTAGTCCCAATTGTAATGTTAAAGCTCCCTCGAGCAGTTGGCTGACGAGCCTGGGACTCTGCACCTGCGCGCCTGAGTGGTACTAAACCTGGCAATATTTGGCAGCCACCGGCAACCCCAGAACACGGCCTAATCCCTGCGATGAGGGGTAAATACCCCGAAACACGTGTCCAGGGATGGCGAAGAAAGCGAAGATAGCAGACAATCGAAAGAAAATGCATCGCGGAACACAAACTACACTTGCCACAGTCCTATGGGGTGATCCCGCTGGTGTGTGAGTAGTGTGCGACCTCACCCCCAATTGTAATGTTAAAGCTCCCTCGAGCAGTTGGCTGACGAGCCTGGGACCCAGCACCTGCGCGCCTGAGTGATACTAAACCTGGCAATATTTGGCAGCCACCGGCAACCCCAGAACACGGCCTAATACCTGCTGATGAGGGGTAAATACCCCGAAACACGTGTCCAGGGATGGCGAAGATAGCGAAGATAGCAGAGAATCGAAAGAATATGCATCGCGGAACACGAACTACACTTACCTCAGTCCTTTGGGGTGATCCCGCTGGTGTGTGACTAGTGTGCGACCCCACCCCCAATTGTAATGTTAAAGCTCCCTCGAGCAGTTGGCTGACGAGCCTGGGACCCCGCACCTGCGCGCCTGAGTGGTTCTAAACCAGGCAATATTTGGCAGCCACCGGCAACCCCAGAACACGGCCTAATCCCTGCTGATGAGGGGTAAATACCCCGAAACATGTGTCCAGGGATGGCGAAGATAGCGAAGATAGCAGAGAATCGAAAGAAGATGCATCGCGGAACACAAACTACACTTACCACAGTACTTAGGGGTGATCCCGCTGGTGTGTGAGTAGTGTGCGACCCCACCCCCAATTGTAATGTTAAAGCTCCCTCGAGCAGTTGGCTGACGAGCCTGGGACCCCGCACCTGCGCGCCTGAGTGGTACTAAACCTGGAAATATTTGGCAGCCACCAGCAACCCCAGAACACGGCCTAATCCCTGCTGATGAGGGGTAAATACCCCAAACCACGTGTCCAGGGATGGCGAAGATAATGAAGATAGCAGAGAATCGAAAGAAGATGCATCGCGGAACACGAACTACACTTACCACAGTCCTTAGGGGTGATCCCATTGGTGTTTGAGTAGTGTGCGACCCCACCCCCAATTGTAATGTTAAAGCTCCCTCGAGCAGTTGGCTGACGAGCCTGGGACCCCGCACCTGCGCGCCTGAGTGGTACTAAACCTGGCAATATTTGGCAGCCTCCGGCAACCCCAGAACACGGCCTAATCCCTGCTGATAAGGGGTAAATACCCCGAAATACGTGTCCAGGGATGGCGAAGATAGTGAAGATAGCAGAGAATCGAAAGAAGATGCATCGCGGAACACGAACTACACTTACCACAGTACTTAGGGGTGATCCCGCTGGTGTGGGAGTAGTGTGCGACCCCACCCCCAATTGTAATGTTGAAGCACCCTCAAGCAGTTGGCTGACGAGTCTGGGACCCCGCACCTGCGCGCCTGAGTGGAACTAAACCTGGCAATATTTGGCAGCCACCTGCAACCCCAGAACACAGCCTAATCCCTGCTGATGAGGGGTAAATACCCCGAAACACGTGTCCAGGGATGGCGAAGATAGCGAAGACAGCAGAGAATCGAAAGAAGATGCAGCGCTGAACACAAACTACAATTACCACAGTCCTTAAGAGTGATCCCGCTGGTGTGTGAGTAGTGTGCGACCCCACCCCCAATTGTAATGTTAAAGCTCCCTCCAGCAGTTGGCTGACGAGCCTGGGACCCCGCACCTGCGCGCCTGAGTGGTACTAAACCTGGTAATATTTGGCAGCCACCGGCAACCACAGAACACGGCCTAATCCCTGCTGATGAGGGATAAATACCCCGAAACACGTGTCCAGGGATGGCGAAGATAGCAGAGAATCGAAAGAAGATGCAGCGCGGAACACGAACTAGACTTACCACAGTCCTGAGGGGTGATCCCGCTGGTGTGTGAGTAGTGTGCCACCCTACCCCCAATTGTAATGTTAAAGCTCCCTCGAGCAGTTGGCTGACGAGCCTGGGACCCTGCACCTACGCTCCTGAGTGGTACTAAACCTGGCAATATTTGGCAGCCACCGGCAAACCCAGAACACGGCCTAATCCCTACGATGAGGGGTAAATACCCCAAAACACTTGTCCAGGGATGGCGATGGTAGCAGAGAATCGAAAGAAGATGCATTGCGGAACACGAACTACACTTACCACAGTCCTTAGGGGTGATCCCGCTGGTGTGTGAGTAGTGTGCGACCCCACCCCCAATTGTAATGTTAAAGCTCCCTCGAGCAGTTGGCTGACGAGCCTGGGACCCTGCACCTACGCGCCTGAGTGGTACTAAACCTGGCAATATTTGGCAGCCACCGGCAACTCCAGAACACGGCCTAATCCCTACGATGAGGGGTAAATACCCCGAAACACGTGTCCAGGGATGGCAAAGATAGCGAAGATAGCAGAGAATCGAAAGAAGATGCATCGCGGAACACGAACTACACTTAACACAGTCCTTAGGGGTGATCCCGCTGGTGTTTGAGTAGTGTGCGACCCCACCCCCAATTGTAATGTTAAAGCTCCCTCGAGCAGTTGGCTGACGAGCCTGGGACCCTGCACCTGCGCGCCTGAGTGGTACTAAACCTGGCAATATTTGGCAGCCACCGGCAACCCCAGAACACGGCCTAATCCCTGCTGATGAGGGGTAAATACCCCGAAACACGTGTCCAGGGAAGGCGAAGATTGCGAAAATAGCAGAGAATCGAAAGAAGATGCATCGCGGAACACAAACTACACTTTCCACAGTCCTTAGGGGTGATCCCGCTGGTGTGTGAGTAGTGTGCGACCACACCCCCAAATGTAACATTAAAGCTCCCTCGAGCAGTTGGCTGACGAGCCTGGGACCCAGCACCTGCGCGCCTGAGTGGTACTAAACCTGGCAATATTTGGCAGCCACCAGCAACCCCAGAACACGGCCTAATCCCTGCTGATGAGGGGTAAATACCCCAAACCACGTGTCCAGGGATGGCGAAGATAATGAAGATAGCAGAGAATCGAAAGAAGATGCATCGCGGAACACGAACTACACTTACCACAGTCCTTAGGGGTGATCCCATTGGTGTGTGAGTAGTGTGCGACCCCACCCCCAATTGTAATGTTAAAGCTCCCTCGAGCAGTTGGCTGACGAGCCTGGGACCCCGCACCTGCGCGCCTGAGTGGTACTAAACCTGGCAATATTTGGCAGCCTCCGGCAACCCCAGAACACGGCCTAATACCTGCTGATAAGGGGTAAATACCCCGAAATACGTGTCCAGGGATGGCGAAGATAGTGAAGATAGCAGAGAATCGAAAGAAGATGCATCGCGGAACACGAACTACACTTACCACAGTACTTAGGGGTGATCCCGCTGGTGTGGGAGTAGTGTGCGACCCCACCCCCAATTGTAATGTTGAAGCACCCTCAAGCAGTTGGCTGACGAGTCTGGGACCCCGCACCTGCGCGCCTGAGTGGAACTAAACCTGGCAATATTTGGCAGCCACCTGCAACCCCAGAACACAGCCTAATCCCTGCTGATGAGGGGTAAATACCCCGAAACACGTGTCCAGGGATGGCGAAGATAGCGAAGACAGCAGAGAATCGAAAGAAGATGCAGCGCTGAACACAAACTACAATTACCGCAGTCCTTAAGAGTGATCCCGCTGGTGTGTGAGTAGTGTGCGACCCCACCCCCAATTGTAATGTTAAAGCTCCCTCCAGCAGTTGGCTGACGAGCCTGGGACCCCGCACCTGCGCGCCTGAGTGGTACTAAACCTGGTAATATTTGGCAGCCACCGGCAACCACAGAACACGGCCTAATCCCTGCTGATGAGGGATAAATACCCCGAAACACGTGTCCAGGGATGGCGAAGATAGCAGAGAATCGAAAGAAGATGCAGCGCGGAACACGAACTAGACTTACCGCAGTCCTGAGGGGTGATCCCGCTGGTGTGTGAGTAGTGTGCCACCCTACCCCCAATTGTAATGTTAAAGCTCCCTCGAGCAGTTGGCTGACGAGCCTGGGACCCTGCACCTACGCTCCTGAGTGGTACTAAACCTGGCAATATTTGGCAGCCACCGGCAAACCCAGAACACGGCCTAATCCCTATGATGAGGGGTAAATACCCCAAAACACTTGTCCAGGGATGGCGATGGTAGCAGAGAATCGAAAGAAGATGCATTGCGGAACACGAACTACACTTACCACAGTCCTTAGGGGTGATCCCGCTGGTGTGTGAGTAGTGTGCGACCCCACCCCCAATTGTAATGTTAAAGCTCCCTCGAGCAGTTGGCTGACGAGCCTGGGACCCTGCACCTACGCGCCTAAGTGGTACTAAACCGGGCAATATTTGGCAGCCACCGGCAACTCCAGAACACGGCCTAATCCCTACGATGAGGGGTAAATACCCCGAAACACGTGTCCAGGGATGGCAAAGATAGCGAAGATAGCAGAGAATCGAAAGAAGATGCATCGCGGAACACGAACTACACTTAACACAGTCCTTAGGGGTGATCCCGCTGGTGTTTGAGTAGTGTGCGACCCCACCCCCAATTGTAATGTTAAAGCTCCCTCGAGCAGTTGGCTGACGAGCCTGGGACCCTGCACCTGCGCGCCTGAGTGGTACTAAACCTGGCAATATTTGGCAGCCACCGGCAACCCCAGAACACGGCCTAATCCCTGCTGATGAGGGGTAAATACCCCGAAACACGTGTCCAGGGAAGGCGAAGATTGCGAAAATAGCAGAGAATCGAAAGAAGATGCATCGCGGAACACAAACTACACTTTCCACAGTCCTTAGGGGTGATCCCGCTGGTGTGTGAGTAGTGTGCGACCACACCCCCAAATGTAACATTAAAGCTCCCTCGAGCAGTTGGCTGACGAGCCTGGGACCCAGCACCTGCGCGCCTGAGTGGTACTAAACCTGGCAATATTTGGCAGCCACCGGCAACCCCAGAACACGGCCTAATACCTGCTGATGAGGGGTAAATACCCCGAAACACATGTCCAGGGATGGCGAAGATAGCAGAGAATCGAAAGAAGATGCATCGCGGAACACGAACTACACTTACCACAGTCCTTAGGGGTGATCCCGCTGGTGTGTGAGTAGTGTGCGACCCCACCCCGAATTGTAATGTTAAAGCTCCCTCGAGCAGTTGGCTGACAACCTGGGACCCCACACCTGCGTGCCTGAGTGGTACTAAACCTGGCAATATTTGGCAGCCACGGCAACCCTAGAACACGGCCTAATCCCTGCTGATGAGGGGTAAATACCCCGAAACACGTGTCCAGGGATGGGGAAGATAGCGAAGATAGCAGAGAATCGAAAGAAGATGCATTGCGGAACACAAACTACACTTACCACAGTCCTTAGGGGTGATCCCGCTGGTGTGTGAGTAGTGTGCGACCCCACCCCCAATTGTAAAGTAGCGATATTTATCGCTAAATAGGCTTAGCGACGATTTTTTTTATCGCTGGATATGTTAGCGGAGAAAACATGCTATTAGCAATGTTTTTCTCCATTGTGCTAAAATATCCAGCGATAGCGGCGAAATGCATGAATATCGCTGTATTCTCAGCGATATTCACGCAATTCGCCGCATTAGCGAGAAAATGCTCTTAGCCATGTTATCCACCTCCCATTGGATAACATGGCTAAGAACTGGTCTGGGCAGGTGTTAGTATTTTGAGATATTCGCGCTTACCTCGAATATTTCCAACGCTATGCCTGCCTTGCTAATAGGCGATAGCGACGTTAGCGGCTGCTTTCAGTCGCTAACTGGTTGGGTACACCCACTTTGCATGTTATTAGCGATAAACATCGCTGACATGCAAAGCGGGCCCCAAACCACTCGCTATCGCCTAAAAGCTGTTGCTAACATCAGTTAGCGACAGCTTGCTAATAGGGCGATAGAATTATGTGCAATATGGGCGATATGATTTGTGCTGGTGCACAGTGAAAAGTTCTCAATAAACATACAAAGATGAGAGAAGTTGTTCAGAGGTTTATTCATTGACACCCCATCCATCAGCTACCTCAGGTGTAGCTGACTCTTGAAGAACATCCATAGCCACAGCATTCTAGGTACCACAGAACCTTCACAAATGTAGAAGATAGAGAGAGGACACTACACATCTTCTTTCTTATAACAAACGCTCAATCTCAAAATTAAATACAACAAACAAAAATGAAATACAGAACAAGAAAATGATTGAACAATGCAGTAGATACAACTTAACTTATAAAGGGGCCGATTAGGATGGCGGTTTTTCCGCATCCTCCGGGCCGGCGGAAGCGACCGCGGCGGAAAAGCTATAACATGGCAGGCGGTGTCTATGAGACACCGTCCGCCATATTATGATGTGTGTGTAAATATGCTTTTCCACGGCGGCATTGCCGCCATGGAAAAGCATACGGACCTTCACTTCGGGGGCCCGTTGCGGGCCCCCTGGGTGAAGGGGTGGTGGTGGGTGCACATGGGGGGTACCTATGGTACCCCCCTGCATTTGCGTGCACAATGCAGCAGGCACCGCGCGGTGCCTGCCGCTTTGTGCACCCAAATGCTGTGCATGCATTTTTTACATTGGGGCGGGTGCAGCTTGAAGCTGCACCCGCCGCAATGTTAGAGATAGAGGATGTGACCGCCACCCTGGCGGTCACATCCTAATCAGATCGGAGGGAACGCCGCAGCCCATGCGGACGTTCCCTCCTCCTCAGGGGTCGCGGACGGACTCAAGTCCGTCCGCGATCCTAATCGACCCCAAAGTCTTTAACCGCATGCGTGAGGGCGGAATTCCGCCCGTACGCTGAGATTTTTCAAAGCGCACTTTACGTGACGAGCTGGGCTCCTCATCAGCGTGCGAGGAGGCTACCTGATGACGAGCCCATCTCGTCATCAGTGTGGAAGGGGTTAAGATAGTTAAGAGTTTTCTTGATACGAGTGCTACTCCTGATTTGAGATTCTTCAGATTCATTAGAACAGGATGAATTACAATTGAACAGATTCTTATTCAAAGTGCATTCTTTAACAATGGCTACACGATTTAAATTCCAAATCTTGCCATTCTCTAATTTTACAGAATTCTTAAAACATTTAATGACATGCATAGGAGCAGAACATTTTGACCAAGATGAAGCTCTGACCCTAACCAAATCACCAACCATTACTTTCCCTTCCTTTACTCTTTTCCTTTCATCAAAACAAATTTTGGGGCATATTATCAAGGGCCTGAATTCATGTGTTAGAGACCTTTTCCGATTGCTAACGCATGAATTAATTATCGCCCTATTATCAATGCGTCGCTAACTCCGGTTAGCGACGCATTTCATGCGTTTTTCATCGCCCCCACGCTGGGGACGATGAATAACGGTAATGAGATGCAGGGTGGGCGTTCCCACATCCAACCACATGTAAAATGTGGTTGGAGGTGGGATTGCCTTATTCACAAGGCAGGCGTTGGGAGAAGGAGACTTGCGATAAACGCGTCTATCACAGGTCTGCAAACGCCTGCTTTTGGTACGTGTTAGGCACTGCTAACATGAGGGGGTGGATCATAAAGCTGAATCCACCCCCCCATATTATCAAGGCACACATTAGCTCATGAAAACAGCGCTTGTTTTGATGCGCTAATGCGACTTATCGACGATTTCACATTGCCTGTTGGCTTTAGTGTTGAGAATACGCTGCTAACAGGTGATGTGAAATCGGCGATAGATTTTCCACGTTATCAACGCTGTGCGATATTTTTTGCACAGCGTTGATAATATGCCCCTCTGTTTTTAAAACGGAGTCTCTCTTCTCTGACTCTCCAATCTCCAACACTATTATCTTTAACCACTTTACCCCAAACATCCATCATGGACATAAACTAGTATTTGGAGTTCTTTTTTTAAAAAATTTTTTTATTATTGAAGCACAAAAAACACATGAAAATACACATTGCAGAATTGGTTCTTAAAACCAAAAAGGAAAAACAAACTTTACAAAAAAGTAACATTGCACATCCCTATAGACAGTCTAATAATAGGCACTTATGTAGCGGTTTACAAAATAAAAGTAAATATCAACAACAATAACAACAGCACACGAATCCATCAATACCCCATAATACAATAAATCTCTTTAACCGACCCATTCAGCCACCGGCGCCCAAATCCTGGTTGCTAATTGCCGGCTCCTCCCCCCTTTACAAGAAAATACAGAGAATTCTAACCTATGCAGGGCTAACAATCTTGCTCGCCATTGTACAAAAGTTGGGGCTTCCACGGACAGCCACTGAAATGTAATACATAGACGTGCCTGGGACATGGCAATGAAAAGAAAAGCGGATTTATAAAAAGAGTGAGTACTAACCAAGCTATTGCCCACATCAACCCCGAATATTACCAATGCTGGAGTCAATAAGCAATTTATCTTAAGTACGGAGTTGATAAAATGCTCGATGTCAACAAAAAACCCTGCCAATACTGGACAAGCATAGAGCATATGTATTATCTCCGTGGTTGTTGAATTACAACGAGCACAAGTATTACCCTTCCTAGCACCCCATTTTGCAATTTTCATTGGCGTGTAGTAAAGATCTAACATGGCATATAGCTTTGGGTCTTCAATGAGCCTGATACAATGACCTTACTAGCAAATTCCATTACCGGGACTAAGTCAATACCTGTCCGTCCTAATTTAGTTTCCCACTTGGCATTTTGTACTGCCAAATCATCGGGGAAAGTTGATACTATATATTGATAAAGTACCCCTATTCTACTCCTTTTCCCAATTATCTCAATAATTGATAACTTGGTAAATATAACTGGTAAGGTCTTCGATTGTTTATAAACATAGCTTTGTATTTGCAAATATTTAAAAAAACTCGCGCTGAGGTAGTTTATATTTATTCCTGATATCACTGTATGTTAAAAGTTGCCCATCCTCCACTAGGTCAGCCAGCATATAGGCACCCTTCCTTTGCCAACCAAGCATTACTTGGTCTTGAAAAATGCTAGGAAACACTCTACTGCTTTTAAATGGTGTATAAAGATTCAAATTTGGGATATCCAAATGTTTCCTGATTTTCCGCCAAATAGAGCATGCAGTAATCAGAACTTTGAAGCGTGTCCTTTTATAATAGCTAGGCTCCAAAACTTCCAACAGTATACCCTTGGCCGCTTCACCCAGTCCTAACTCATATATAGTAGGTTGATTGGCCATCGGAACAATCGCCCTATCTCCACATATCAGCACTCCCATAGTTTGGAGCATTGCTGCCCAATAAAACATAACCAGACTGGGAACCGCCCAGCCCCCCTATCTCGGGGAAGATCCATCCACTTAGCCGCTCTTCGCGATCGCCTATAACCCCACAAAAACCTGCTACACACCCTCTCTGCCTTTATCAAACTATCTTGAGAAAATAACAACGGAATAGTTCTAAACAAATATAAAAATTTTGGGAGGACCATCATTTTGAGAACACTACAGCGTCCATACAAAGATAAATGTAGATTGTCGAGTCTCTCGAGTTTAGTGTTGACTGCTTCTATCATTGGGAGGATATTTAGATCCGGGATCCTATCGACTATGGAACTTATCCATACTCCTAAATACGTAGCTTCAGATACAACTGGGGCATCAGATATAGGCATATCGGGAGTCTGAACCACCTGCGTTTTTGAAACATTCAGCTTATAACCCGACACCGCTCCAAACTGATTGGATCATTCCTTCAATGCCAAAAACGCAGATGGAACATCGGATGTTATCACAACTATATCATCTGCGTATGCTAGCAGATTGTAGCAGATGCCACCAGCCCTAATAGGAACTATAGCCTGATTGGCCATAATTTTAGAGAGAAACGGATCTATATATAGGGCAAACAGCAGGGGTGAGCAGGGACACCCCTGCCGTGTGCCCCTAGTAATAGAGAAGAAATTAGTATGCTGCCCTGAGATACGCAGTTGGGCCCTTGGGGAATAATACATAGCAGAAACCGCATGTATAAATCCATCTGGAAAGCCCTTCCATCTAAGTACTGCCCACATAAACCCCCAGGAGACCCTGTCGAACGCCTTCTCGGCATCCAACAGGATCAACCCGAGTGGAGATTTCGTGACATGTGCCCAGTCTAACAATACAATGGAGCGTCTTACATAGTCCGCTGTGTCCCTGCCTGGAATAAATCCATGCTGATATATGGAGACCAGCAGGGTGATCACTTGCGCGAGTCGACAAGCCAAGATTTTAGAATAGACTTTCGAATCTCCATTGATTAATGATATCGGCCTGAATGATGACGGCAGCAACTCTGGTTTCCCTTTTTTCTTGAACAAAACTATAGTTGCATTTTGCCATGATTCCGGCACTATGCCCTTCTGTGCTGCCCTTAGGACCTCAAGGAAAAAAACTTTAATCTTGTCCAGAAAAATTTTATAAAATTCCAGGGGAACCGCGTCTAGGCCACAGGCCTTGCCGTTAGCTAAAGATTTAACGGCCAATTCCAACTCCTCCATTTGGATGGGAGAACCTAAAAATGCAGCCTGTTCTTGAGAGATTTTGATTGTCTCCATATCAATAAGATACTCCTCCACGGCCCTCTCAATATCTGATCTAGGGGTATCCTCCCTATCTTCCGTATACAAAGAGGAGTAAAAATCCAAAAAGACTCTATTAAATGCCTCCTGGGTATCATGTATTATTCCATATTGATCTTGGATTTTCACTACCTGATTCTGTATACTGCGCTGGCGAAGTCTCTTAGCTAAAACCCTGCCAGAATTCTCCCCAAACTCAAACATCTCTGTACGATATTGTAGGTACTTCGATGCAAGATCCTTTCCAAGTGGCTCCAGTAATTGAGCTTTCAGAATTGCTACTTTTTGTTGGCTCGACTGAGTGTCATAGCCATTCTTAATGTTCAGAGTCAATTCAATTTCTGCCTCTCTTAGCTCCTCAATGCACCTACGCATCTGTTCTTGCTCACACTTCCATCTGAACGAGGTGAAGCTTTTGGTTTCCCCCCGTAGTCCAGCTTTCAATGTATCCCATACCACTTGTTCAGATGCTGACCCAATATTTATGTTTAGAAACTGAGCTATCCACTTTTTAATATGGGCCCGATACTCATCTTCGCAAAGCAGCTTCCTTTCAAACGTCCACTCCCTAGGGGGTTTCCTAATTCGAGGCCATTCAAACTCTGCTATTATTGGATTATGGTCTGACATAAGTCGAGGAAAACAAGAAATAGAAGAAACAATTGCCACCTGTACTGTGAAGAAAACATAATCTAACCTAACATTTTTATTATGGGGAATAGAGTGATGGGTGAACCCATCTTCCATTTTATTATGTAGGAACCAAAGATCAACCAAACCATGCTCCTGAAGGAGAGTCCGAAGCGCTTTAAATACTTTTGGCTTTCTACCCACATATTTAGAGTCACTAACTAAATCAAAATTACTTAAAGTATTAATATTCATATCACCACATAATAAAAGTGGGGTAGGCCAAGCTGCCAATTCCACATTTAGCTCTTGCACCACCTCAGGGTCGTCTAAATTCGACCCGTATACATTACAGATCGTTAATTGTTTGCCCCCTATAGAAACTTCAGCTATGGCCCACCTACCCATTTTATCCCCCAATGTCCTTTTACAGGAGCCTAAACCCCGCTTCATAAATATAGCGACCCCTCTAGTCATAGAAGTCTGTTTAGAACAAATAAGAAGCTCATATCCAACCAACCTAAGGAGATCGCGCTACCCCCATGGTACATGAGTTTCTTGTATGCAAAGGATGTCTGCCCGCATTAAAGGAACAGTTTTAGCAAAGAGAGCCCGCTTTTTAACATCATTAAGACCGCATACATTCCATGTACATAGAGTCAATTTATCCTGCCCCATCAGAAAAAAGAAAAAAACTCAGAAACCAAAACAAGATGTGCATATACTCAAACTGTAATACCATTATTGCAATGCGAACAAATACTCTTTTTTGTTTTTTTCACCCCGTCCCCACCCCCCCTTACGCCCTCCCACCCACACCCATTCCCTCCCCTCCCACACCCCGCACCCCCACCACCCATAGTAGGGCTTAAGGACCAAGTCCGCAGTGATGTTGCGATGCTATAACCGTGTCCCCCCCCCGTCGACTTCCCTACCAACGCCTGTGCCACCTCCCTTCGACTCTTCTCCTTGCACCATATTTCCATACCTGAATCATCCAGATATTTAAAGGTACCAAATAGAAAAAATAAAAATAAAAACTTTTTCAGGTCCATAAAGGAGAGAAAGAAAAACGTTATTTTTTTTCTTTTTTTTTTTTTTTTAAAAGACCCTGACACAATTACACGCTATTAAGTTTCATGGCCTAATCATAACGATCATCCTCTATGTCGCAGCTAATATCGTAGTCATGAAGAAAGAGATTTGAGGGTACTCAATTATAACAAAGATAAGCATTTGAAAGGACAAATCTTAGGAGTTGAGTTCCGTGGGAAAAGAAGTAGGCACTTATTAACATAAACAACCAATGCATTAAGCAGGTGATCCACAGCTAAGTGCAAACTATGATCTACGAACAAATTGAGCCAGTCAACAATAGAGAGAAAAAAAAAAAAGAATTTTCACATCCAAACAGCACAAACGCTATATATTGTGCAATTTATCTTTTGGTGTGCTCAGCCACCTCCTTTAAATAGTCCTGTGCTAAATTGCAAGATGTGAAGAACCGTGTTTTCCCATTCACAATTACTTTTAGCTTTGAAGGATTGAGCAGGAACACCTGGGCCCCTGCTTCTTGGAACGGAGCCATTCATTTTCGCATTTGCCATCGTTCTTTGACAGTCGTTGGGCAAAAATCTGGGCGAACGAAGAACTCACATCCCAAAGCGGCTCTTTTCTTCTCCGGCCTTGCTAAATCATACAGGGCCTCACGTAACAGGTAATTATTCAGACAGATTAGAATCGCCCTTGGATAAAGATTCTGACCGCTTTGACCTTCCTTGCCCCGATTTCTCAACACAAAAGGGAATCTATAAGCACGAATTACTTCAACTTCCCAATTCCAAGTACTTAATTCAGGAAAAGCTTGCTTGAACAACTGTACAATAAATTTGCGAGGGTCTGCACCCTCCTTCGATTCAGCTATTCCTAGCACGCGTAAATTATTACGGCGTGCCCTGTTCTCTAAATCCGTGAGCTTCCACTCGACGTCAGACTCCGATCTTTGCAGAGACTCCACAACCCTCTGTTGTTTCACTAAAGTATCTTCAACTGAGGAGACTCTCTCCTCAACTTCAACCACCCTCGTAGTTACTTCAGCACAGGTTTTGACCAGCCGTCTCACGGTGTTCTGTAATTTCCTTACTGCTCCTTGCGTGCGTAAGCCCTCCGCTTTCGTCTCGGTTCGATGAGCCATGATAGTCTTGTAGATTAAGCCAAGGGTTATTGAACCCTCTTCCAGCTCCTCTTCCAACTCCTCCTCTAGGATTAACTGCGTAACCTGCTGAGTTTGATCCAGATGCGCACCGTCCGAAAGATCAGTCATTTTCCTCACAGTAGACAGTGAGACAGATTGGTCAAACTCATCTCCTTCCAAATCATCTGGTAGGTCCGCCCAGTCACCCAGGTTGCTGGAGCTATCTAACTCATGCTCCTTATCTGACAAAGTTGTTAGATCCGACATAGAATAAAACTTCCTGTCGGCTTCCAATTCGGCAGTTTTATCAACTGATTCCAACACCGTTCCTGAGCCTGACTGTGCAGATTCATTAACTTCACTTGATGCCACTGTTGCAGCCAAAGTAGGCTCTTTGGCCTTCACAGTTCGTTTTTTGTCGAATATCGCTGCAACAGTTTTCTGCTTCACAGGTGTTTCTTGTACCTGAGGCTGGTGAGCCACCGAGTCACGGTACTGGCTTTGTATATCTCCTAGTGCACCCTGCGCACCCTGCGCCGACAGTGCTCGGTTAGGTGAGGCTAGCGGAATATCTTCAGACACCACACTCTGAACTTGCTTACTGCTTGCTCCTCCAGGCTTAGTCTTAGTAACCTCCCCCTTAGCCTTAAAGTCACTAGCATTTGTGCTTACAGCACCCGGATTTTGCTCTCCAGTAGCTGAAGCCCCCACTGATATTTCAACTACTGCACCGCCCTTGTTCCTAGCAGTGCCCCTGCCTTTCGGTGCCATCCTTTAAGCTAGGGGTTAAATCAAGGCGCAGTACCCCCTCCTTGATATACAGTTATATTGCCGAGTCTCTGTTGTGTTATATTGTTATGCCGCTCACTAACTAACAGTGGTCCAAAAAGAAGCTTTTTGAGAGAAGAAATTAAATCTCGAGACACTTTGGAGTTCTACCTTTAAATAATTCAAAAGTTTTTTTTTTGTTGACATCTGAGGTGAAAATCTGTGTGCCAAAATACATTTCTGCAACTCTTCCTTCCAATCTAGTGTATTTACCGTTGAAAGTTGAATATTTTCCTTTACACTCTGTTAAACCTTTCCACTGTTCCATTTGTTTCTGGATGATACACAGAAGACTTTTTATGCTTGATCCCACAAGATACCAAAAAATCAGACATCATACTAGAACAGAATTAAGGACCATTATCTGATAAAAGACTTTTTGGAAACCCTTCTCTTCTGAAAATTTCCTTAAAAAAAGAAACAACACATGAAGACGTAACTTGCGATACCGATAAAATTTCAACCCATCTTGAGTACAAGTCAATTAACACAATAAGATAGGGAGTGCGATGTTCACCAGCAAGTGGACCAACAACATCAATCGCAACATCTTCCCAAGGACCACTCGGTACATTGCGACACACCATAGGAGCAGTCCGAGAAATAAGGATCTTATCACTTACTCTATATTGCAAACACTCTCTTACTTCTCTTTCAATTTCCAGACCGATACCTGGCCACAAAAAAGAACAATGCATTCTTTCTTTCGTTTTTACAATGCCCAAATGACCTTGATGAGCCTCTTCAATTATTCTCTTTCTTAAAGAGATAGGAGGAATTAATTTTGTTCCCCTTAAAAGAATACCATTTTCCACCGATAGTTCGTTTACTACCAAATGCCAAACCTTAGACAAATTTTGAATTATTTAAAATCAAATTAATCCCCTTAGAAATTTCACTATCCTTTCCATTTTCTTCCAACCACTCCTCCTCAAGTATAACACCAGAAGTGACTTCACAAACATTTACCTCATTTTCATACATTTCTTCCGCTACATCACCTTCAGAAACATCACCAACTAAAGGTGAAAGACAGTCTGCAGTCACATTTTCTACACCTGGTATATAATCCACACTAAAATTAAATTCTTGTAATACAACCGTTGTCGGCACTGTTGAGAATGATGCGCACATGCCAATTTGTATCATTACTATTCTTCTCATATAATGTCAGCATTTCTGCCAATTGTATGTAAATGTTTTGGAATGCTAATAAAAAGATTAATAAAAAAAATAAAGAAAAATTCTTGTAAAACAATAACCCACTTTCTTATCCGTGAAGAAACACTATCCAAACCTTTTATCGTGAAAATTTCCTTCAATGGTTTATGATCCGAACAAACTTAAAATTTTAAACCCCAAAGAACATTTTTAAATTTCCCGAGAGCCCAAAAGATTGCCAATGCTTCTTTTTCTATCACAGAATAATTTATTTCTTCACCCCTTACGCTCCTAGAAGCACAAGCAATACTATTTTCCTTTCCACCTCTATTCTGTTTTAGTATGGCACCTAAACCCTTTGAACATGCATCAGTTATCACAAAAGTCTCTTCAAAAGGAACAAATGCTTGTAACTCTAGAGCATCTACCAAATCTTTTTTTTATATCTTCAAATTCCTTTTGACATATGTCTGACCATACAAATTCTTTATTCTTTCCTAGTAAATTTCTTAAATTGATAGATTTACTTGCTAAATCCTTTATAAATTTTCCATAATATTCTACCATACCTTAAAAAGAAACAACTTCTTCTTTATTCTTTGGAGACACCAAATTTTGTATGGCATCTACCAACTCTTTCTTAGGTGAAATTCCCATAGATGATATACTGTGTCCTAGATAATTAACTTCACTTACTGAAAATTTACATTTTTCATATTTCAACGTCAGTCCAGCAGTTTCCAACCTCCTCAAAACCAATCTCAAAGTCTTGTCATGATCTTCTTGATTGCTTCCATAAATCAGTAAATCGTATTGATAACACCGATTTTATTCCTTTCAAAATAGAGGCCATCACTCGCTGGAAAACCGACACACCGGACACAAGACCAAACGGCATCCTTTTATACTTAAATGCACCCATAGGAGTAATAAAAGCCGTTAAGTCCTGTGAATCCTGCGTCAACTCAATCCGATGGTGAGCCTGAGTAAGATCTAATGTCGTAAACAATTTTGAATCACCCAAAGAAGTTAATAACTCATCTATATTTGGCAATGGAAATGTATCCACTATAACCTCTTTATTGAGTGATCTCAAATCACAGCATAATCTTATTTCGCCATTGGGTTTATTCGCGACAACAACTGGCGCCAACCATTCTGTTGCCTCTACAGGAGATATAATATCTTGGTCTTGTAATTTTTTAAATTCTGGCTTAACTTTATCTTGTACAGCTATCGGAATTCTCCTTACTTTAGCAATGACATGTACAGCATCTTTCTTCAACTTAATACTATGCTTGTAACCTTTAAGACAACCTAACTCTGATCGGAAAAGTCTTGGAAACTCCTTTATAAAAGAGTTACCATCAGATTCTACTTCTTGAATTTGAACCTGAGGATTTGAATTAGGATTCAACATCACACCCAAGAAACCTTGATGTGACCACCCAATCAAACAATCTCCAATTTTTGAAACATATTTTTCCAACAATTATCTTCTTTTCCATTTCAATAGAGGCATTAAAGTAACCCAACATACTTATGGAAGTATCACCTTACCCCCCTGGACTTACATCCATTTTGAAAAGCCTGTTTTTCATCTGAAAATATTTTTCATAAATTTCTTTTGAAATAATTGAGATATGAGAACAAGAGTCAAATTTCATTTCTAACTCTATACCATCAATTTTAACTTTTCCACTTGGATGTTCATTACTTCTCTTCTCTTTTACCTGACATATAACCTCCTTTATCTCTTTATTAATTACTTTCCTATCTTTAGATTTACAAAACTTTACAAAATGTCCCTTTTTCCCACACCCATGACACACAAAACTCAAAGCTGGACATAACTTTGAGTTGGCTTTGTGCCCAGTTTTTCAAGATCTGAAACATGTTATAGTATTAGACGATGTTTCTTCTTTACTCACATCTTTTACATAGTTTTTGACTTCTTTTACTTGAGAAACACTTTCTTTCACCTTCTCAACTACTGCCTCAGATTTTCCTTTGTCATTTTTTAATTCACTTACACATTTTAACATATGCTTCACCCTTTTTGCCCTACCTATAACCTCTTCTAATGGTGGTTCATCCTTGAGCCACAATTCTTCTCTAATTTTATCCTCTCTACATTTTAAAACAAACTGATCTCTTATACGCTCCTCATTAGTTGCACTAAATTTACAAGTAGAGGATAGTTTTCTTAATGCAGATAAATGTTCCTCAACTGATTCATCTTTACCTTGCTCCCTTCTTCCAAAATGGTATCTTTCCATTATTGTGCTCACACGAGGCAAATAATTTTTATCTAACTGTAATAAACATACTTCATACTCATCCAAACCTCGTTGTTCCTGAGGAGATAAGGCTGGTACATTTTTTAATACCTCCTGTCCTTCTCCCCCTAAACAATGTAACAATAAAGAACATTTCCTTTCCGCACTTACATTTGTGCCACATACCCTTGCATAATGTGCAATTTTATTTTCCATTTACTCCATTTCACCTTTGTTTCTCCTGGATCACTTAGAAAAAATGATGGAGTAGTGACATTCTGCAGTTTTTAAATCTTAAACACCAATAGATTTTACTTATATTCCCCTTCTCTAAAACATCCAATAAATAGAACAATATATAAACAAATCCAGTCACTACTACAATAACCTTAATGAATATATTTCAGAGATGCACAAATATATCCTTATTTCACAACTTTGTTTCGTTTTTTTCTTATGAATCACAGAGCATTTTAAATTGTACTCATTGTTTTCCTTAAATGCTACCTACTGTATATTTCTTCAATTAACACACCTTACTACTACTTCTTACTTACATAAACCTAGTTTATCACTCATTTCACATTTTTTAATACCAAAGTCTGAAAACTAAGGGGCACATTACCAAGCAATAGCGATAATTATCGCTATTGCTTGGTTAGCGGGAAAAAAATATCGCCGAGCACCGAGGATTTTTACCGCTGAGATACCTTGATATTATCAAGGTTTATCTCAAAAGCGGTAAAAATCCTGCGAAATGCATGAATATCGCAGAAAAATCAGCGATATTCATGCATTATCGTGACAATGCTCTTAGCCATGTTATCCACCTTCCATTGGATAACATGGCTAAGAACTGCTTTTAGCAGGCGTTAGCTTTTGGAGATATTCGCGCTTAGCGCGAATATTTCCAAAAGTTGCTAATAGGAGTTAGAGATGTTAGCGACTGTTTGCAGTCGCTAACATCTTGGCACGCCCACTTTGCATGTCATTAGCGATAATTATCGCTGACATGCAAAGTGGGCCCCTAAATGCCCGCTATCACCTACAAGCTGTCGCTAACTGGTGTTAGCGACAGCTTGGTAATAGGGCGATAAAATTATCGCCGCATTAGCGGGAAAAAGTCCCGCTAATGCGGCGATAATGCCCTTGGTAATATGCCCCTAATTTCCTTGTTATTTCCTTTCTTCTACTTCACATGTTGTGGCACTCGGTTGAGCAGACTAACACCGCATAGTCCTGAAGTCTTTAAAACTCCTTTTTCACGTGTTATTACTTCCCTTCAGATCCGATATTACCTGTTATTACTTCACTTCTGATCCAACGTTTTCATACATCAGAAACACGAACAGATAAACACTATGATCCTTCCACGCTTTAATGTCACGTGATCTCTTCACGCAGTATGCTCTGCGCTGAATCCTCATGCACGTTCTAATGCGTCATCAAATGTCTTTTACATTCGTGCAAAAATGAGCTCCGCTTCCATACCAACTGCCACAAGCCGCAAGACACTTCCTTATTCACCCGCTCAGAGGAGCTTCGCTTCCACGCTAACTGTCAACTAGCCACGAGACACTTCTTTATTAATCCGCACCAATCCACAAATGATTTACGAGGTATCTTTTCAAATTATTTCCTTCCCTAATTTATTTTAAAATCTGCCGCTGGGGAAGGTTCTACTTCCCGCTTGTATTTCAGCCGCAGGAGAAGGATAAACAACACGCTGTTTACTCTTTGCCCAAATAAATATCCACACTCGTTTCCGTTTTTACTTCGACTATCTTCCCAACTTTAACATTTAATCTGCCGCTGGAGAAGTTTTTAAACCTCCCAACTTATATTTCAGCCGCAGGGGAAGAACAAATAATACGCTCCAATTCAATAACACAGTCCTCTTTTACACTTCCTTCTTCATATATATATATACTAGCAGCCCGTCCCGACGTTGTCCGGGTATGAATTGCTGCCGGCCAGTAGTATATTGTTTCATAGGATTTCGTTTTGATAGCATTTCTTATCTGTGACAGGCCTGTGAAACACTCCGATTCACAATGCACTGCTGATGCACTTAAGAGTGCGCGTTCAGTAGAGTGTGAACTCGAGTTTCCCTACTTTATTTTCCTTGCAATATTATATAGCGCGAACTCGACAACATGGCATGAGCACAATTTACATTACAGAAGAACACATTCATTTGTGGTAGGCACGGGGAGAAAAAGCGATTTGCCTGGAATCACAGGATGTTGAGCTGATGCCGAGATTCGAACGTAGCTCCCCATCTCTAAAGTTCGCAATTCTAGAACTTGTGGTGGGAGGTGTGTCTAAAAGTGTATGTCGGTGCTGGGCATCAATGAGAGAGACCTGTGCATTTTTCCAATCGGTGGTGAAAAATTATGAGTATGTTGCTGGAGATGTGGGCCGCCGTGCCAACAAAGTACTTACGGGGGAGGGTAAACACCCATTATTCCGCAACTTTCTTTCCGCATACCATCACTCCGCATACTTTCATTACGAAAGTACCATGACTCCGCAATGCCATTATAACGCATGGCATTACATTTTATATGCTTTTACCACGCATGCATTTACAACGAAATTCGTTGTAAATGCATGAATGGTAAAAGCATGTTTTTTTTTTTACTGTTTGGATAAGGCAAGTATGGGTATAGGGGTATAGGTTTTGGGGTACTGAGGTATAGGTTTTGGGGTGTTTGGGTATTTTAATGATTCAGATATAGTTTGGGGTTATGGGGTACAGGGGTATGTTTAGGGTTTAGGGCTAGGTTTGGGTTTTGGGGTATAGGGGTATTTTTAGGGTTCAGGGGTAGGTTTGGGTTTTGGGGTACAGGGATATTTTAAGGATTATGGGCTAGGTTTGGGTTTTGGGGTACAGGGGTATTTTTAGGGTTCAGGGCTAGGTTTGGGTTTTGGGATACAGGGGTATTTTAGGGTTCTGGGCTAGATTTGGGTTTTGGGGTACAGGGGTATTTTTAGGGTTCAGGGGTAGGTTTGGGTTTTGGGGTACAGGGGTATTTTAAGGGTTATGGGCTAGGTTTGCGTTTTGGGGTACAGAGGTATTTTAGGGTTCTGGGCTAGGTTTGGGTTTTGGGGTACAGGGGTATTGTTAGGGTTTAGGGGTAGGTTTGGGTTTTGGGGTACAGGGGTATTTTAAGGGTTATGGGCTAGGTTTGGGTTTTGGGGTACAGGGGTATTTTAGGGTTCAGGGGTAGGTTTGGGTTTTGGGGTACAGGGGTATTTTTAGGGTTCAGGGGTAGGTTTGGGTTTTGAGGTACAGGGGTATTTATAGGGTTCAGGGCTAGGTTTGGGTTTTGGGGTACAGGGGTATTTTTAGGGTTTAGGGATATGTATGGGTTTTGGGGTACAGGATTGTTGGACAGGCCACATGAAGGGCCGCTCTCCCCCGGCCCAACCAGGCCCGAACCAGCCACGCAAGTACCACACACCACCATTGCACGTCCACCGTCCCCGCAGGGACCCCTACACTCGAACCTGTTGACCGCGTAGGCCGACCCACTACCGGCCTGCGCGCCCATCCTGGACGCCATCTTGGACACTCCACCACGAGGCCGCCTGGCCCCCGATCGACCTCAACCCTGGGCCTGGCCAGGCCTCAGACATTCCGGCACCAACATCCACCCAGGAGGTGAGCGGGCTACTTGGTCAGTCAATGGGAGCAAGAGGTGTCGATGGCTCTCCCCCGCCAAGTGCCGCTCGCCCATCGCCTCCCCGGGCGCTGGCTCCACCCCCCTGCTGGGTGTCTGAACCCGCTCATCCCGGACCTCCCGACCTCCAAGTGCGAGGGTCCGGACATCAAAGCACACCAGCCCTATAACTGGGGCAGCTCCAGAGCAGGACGGGAGTTGTATCTTGGAGTCGAGAGACGCAAAGAAGAACTCATCCTTGACGGACTACTGGCGCTGCCGTAGCTCTGTCTTGTGCACCTTCGTCTTGCCTGCTGGCGCTGCCGCGGCTTTGGGAACCACCCTATCCTTCATCGTCGTCGGGACCTGCTGGCGTGGCCGCGGACCGTTGTAACCACCACCTTCATCGGGACCTGCTGGCTCTGCCGCGGACCGTCGTCTTCCTTCATCCATCTCGGGACCCGCTGGCTCCGCCGCGGCCCGTTCATCTACACCACCGAGCTCGAGGATTGAGAGCTATTTCCATCTTTTTGGTAACAAGACTGTCCCGCTACCCTTTTCCCAAACAGAGACCAGAATAGAGGGGACCCCTGAGTCCAGACCTCCTTGTACCATTCTACCGTACTTAAAGAATTGCCTATAAAGTATCGTTGAACTTTATCCTTGTGTGGTGTCCGTCTGTGGGGGGGAAGTTACTCGTCTGTACGGTTCGCTGGAGACGGCTCTCCCCGGAGACCTCTCCCCTTGTCCTCGGCCGACCCTCCCGGTCCGTCTAACATTGGTGGCCAGCGACGGGATCCGAATCACCGCATAAACCGTACAGAGAGTAGCTCACCCCACGGCGAATCACGATGTCAACTAAAGACAGCGGATCAACGGAGAAATTCCAGATGGAGAAATTGGACGAATACAGCCATCGTGAACTTAAACAGTTCTGTATCGAATTAGGTATCGCTACCACCGGACTAAATACCAAAGATGACTTTAAGCAGGCCCTAGAATCTTGGGCAGAAACCGGGGCTGCCGGAACCCCCGATCAAGACATCGCAGCACAAACCCCCATGGCCCCTGAAGAACGAAGAACGGGTCTCTCGCCAGACGAGATCCAGGAACGAGAAAGAACCCGACTACACGAGCTGGAAATGGCCCGGCTCAAAATGGACGTTGAACTAAAGTTGGCCGGACAGAAAATCAACTTAGAGCACCTGCGTCTCCGAGAAGAAAGAGAGGAGAAACAGAGACAAAGGGAGCTCGAGGAAAAGAAACTGGCATATGAACATGAGCGGAAATTAGCTGAAATCGACCTACGCAAACAGAATAAAGAAACAGGGGTGCCCGAGCAACCCCACACTCCAGGGGCAACAGAGAAGAAGGTACACATCCCCAAGGATGTCGTTCGAGAATACTTCCGAGAGGACGACATCCAGCAATGGTTTAAGGCCTATGAAATCGCTATGACTGCACACCGGATCGATAAAAGCGATTGGGGAGCCGGTCTGTGGGGGAGATTCCTCAATGAGGGCCGCGACGCCCTGCTGCAACTCCCGGACCACCAGATGACCTCCTATGACCATATGAAAGCTGCACTCCTCACCCGCTATGGCCTCACACCCGAAATGTACCGTCAGAGGTTCCGAGACTGCACCCGCATCCCGGGTACAACTTGGGTGGACTATGTCAATTACTTTAGCCGAGCCTTCGAGGGCTGGATCAAAGGAAGCAAGGTCACAACCTACGAACAACTGTTCAATCTTATGGTATGGGAGCATCTGTCGAACAATTGCTTCATTGAACTTCGCCAGCACCTCCTCGACAGCAAGTTAACGGATCCCCGGCAGCTCGCAGCCGAAGCAGACCGGTGGGAGATCACCAGAGTGAGTCGAAATGGGTCCTCCGAACAGAACAGGAACAACAATGGTCAGCACCGTCCCCGAGGAGGTGGAGGCCAAGGACGCGGAAGGAGCAACGCTCCGGTCACCCCCACTACCAGCACCACCCCCCCGGCCAACCGGGGCAGCACCCCAGCGCGACCGGGACATCGAGCCAATGTTACCTGCCATCGATGCCAACGAGTCGGACACTATGCAAACGACCCAAACTGCCCCCAGTACCAGAGCCCAAGACCCCGCCAAGTAGCCGCTGCTGCTCTGGGGGAGGAACAGATCTCAGAGGAACAAGAAGAATATGAACAGGAACACCAAGAATGGGAGCCAGCCGCCATGGCTCTCGCCTGCCTAGGGGGGAGAGACATGGTCCCGCGGGTCCCCCTACCCGCTAATACCCAGAAGTACAGCCAATGGGTGGGCATCAATGGACGCCGGGCTGAAGCCCTTCGTGACACTGGGGCCAGTGTAACAGCCGTCCGCTGTCACCTGGTGACCCCCGAACAATACTTACCAAACATTCTCTGCCCTGTACGTTCAGCCGATAACTCAGAAAGTCTGTGTCGGATGGCCTGCGTCCCCTTCGAATGGGGAGGGGTCTCCGGCATGTTGAAGGTGACGGTCCGAGATGATGCCCCCGTAGACTGCCTCCTGGGTAATGACCTGGAAAGCTCTCCATGGGCAGCAGTCGAACGAAAAGAGCACCTGGGGATGCTGGGCGTCCCGGACTGGGCGTGCGTCACCACCCGGTCCATGACCGCCCGTGCCAACACCCGCCCAGAGGAACTCGAATGGCCGGCGCCACCGCCTCCGGTCGCCCCCGCCGAAACCACCGACCGTGACGTCCCCCCCGAACCAGCTCAACCTCCAGACCTCGCTAACCTCGACCAGTGGCCTCAAGAGGGGGGGCCCACGCAAGAACAATTTCGCCAAGAACAAAAGACCTGTCCCTCCCTCGAGGGACTCCGCCAGCAAGCGCTAGCCCAAAGCGCAGGGGATACCTCCGGAACTCACTGGGTCTACTGGGACAATGATCTGCTGTACAGTGAGCAAAGAATCGCGGAGCTGGGGGCCAGTCGAGTCCTAGTGGTACCCCTCCGTTTTAGAGACTTTCTGCTAAACCTGGCCCACGATGTCCCCCTGGCAGGACACTTGGGTCAAGACAAAACCTATAGCCGCCTGGTGACCCACTTCTTCTGGCCCAAAATGAGGGACAATGTACACCAGCATTGCCGATCTTGCCCCACGTGCCAAGCCAGTGGGAAGAGCGGCCGCAAACTGAAAGCCCCCCTGCAACCTTTTCCCGTGGTCACCACCCCGTTCGAGAGGGTCGGAATCGATATCGTAGGGCCCCTGGACCCGCGCACAAAACAAGGCCATCGATTCATCCTGGTGCTAGTGGACCACGCCACCCGCTACCCGGAGGCTGTTCCCCTGCGGACTGTGACAGCCCCGGTAGTCGGCCGGGCTCTGATGGGGATCTTCTCCCGGGTGGGCTTCCCCCGGGAGGTCGTCAGTGACAGAGGCACGAACTTTATTTCGAAATATATGAAATCTCTCTGGCAACAGTGCGGGGTTACCTACCGGTTCACGACCCCCTATCACCCTCAAGGAAACGGACTCGTTGAGCGGTTCAACCGCACGCTCAAAGGGATGATCGGGGGGTTGGAAGAGCCCCTCCGTCGCCAGTGGGATGTGCTGCTGCCGTGCCTCCTCTTCGCATATCGAGAGGTTCCCCAGAAGTCCCTGGGCTTCAGCCCATTTGAACTGCTATATGGACACCCCGTACGCGGGCCGCTCAGCCTAGTTAAGGAAGGCTGGGAGATGCCCCCTCTAAAGAACCCACCAGATGTTTTCCGCTACCTCCTAACACTCCGCAACCAGACCCGGCGATTCCGAGAACTAGCAAAAGCCAACCTAGAGGCCAGTCAGGAGGACATGAAAAGGTGGTATGACCGGAATGCCTCCTCCATCGAATTTGAACCTGGGCAACAGGTATGGGTGATGTCCCCCACCGAACCCTGCGCCCTACAAGACAAGTGGACAGGGCCCTTCAAAGTGGTCGAGCGCAAGGGTCCGGCTACCTATCTCATCGACTTGGATTGGAATCTTCCCGGAACCCCATCCGGGTCCTCCACGCTAACAGACTGAAACCGCACTTTGTACGGACAGAACTCAGCCTCCTGATGGCCACAGACAATGGGGCTGAAGAGGACTCCGAGCCCCTCCCGGACCTCCTACGAACGCGGGAGAAAGACGGTTCCGTAGATGGGGTCCGACTCTCAGAGGCCCTCACCCGAGAGCAACACCAGGAGTGCCAAGTGCTCCTGTCACAATTCGCCAGCCTGTTCTCCCTCACCCCAGGTGTCACTTCCTGGTGTACGCACGATGTGGACACTGGGGACAGCCCCCCTATCCGCCACCGGGCCTACCGCGTGCCAGATCGGGTACGGGCCTGCATCCAGGAGGAAGTAGCCAAAATGCTCACGCTCGGGGTCATCGAGCCCTCAGACAGCCCCTGGGCCAGCCCGGTAGTACTGGTCCCCAAAGCAGCTGCCCCCGGCACCACACCAGAACTCCGGTTCTGCGTCGACTACCGGGGCTTGAATGCGGTCACCAGGACAGACGCACATCCCATCCCCCGGGCAGATGAACTAATCGACCGCATGGGAGCTGCCCGCTACCTCAGTATCTTCGACCTGACGGCGGGCTACTGGCAAATCGGCCTCACACCCCGGGCACAAGAACGTTCTGCCTTTTCCACTCCCGATGGCCATTACCATTTCACAGTCATGCCCTTCGGCATGAAGAATGCCCCAGCAACATTCCAACGGCTCGTCAATCAGGTCCTGGCGGGGCTCGAAGGATTCAGCGCCGCCTACTTAGACGACATCGCTGTATACAGCAACCAGTGGTCCGAGCACCTCCACCACCTCCGAGCAGTGCTGCACGCCCTTCAGCAAGCTGGCCTCACGATCAAGGCCAGCAAATGTCAAATTGGGCAAGGGTCTGTAACCTACCTCGGGCACCAGGTGGGAAGCGGCCTGGTGGCCCCTCTGCAGCTAAAAATTGCCGCCATCCAGTCCTGGCAGCCCCCCATTACCCAGACCGAGGTACGAGCCTTCCTGGGCCTCACGGGCTATTACCGAAGGTTCGTGAAAGACTATGGTACTATCGTGAGGCCCCTCACAGAGCTCACGTCAAAAAATCAGCCCCAGAAAGTCAACTGGACCCCAGAGTGTCAAGCTGCATTTGAACAATTGAAAGCCGCCATGTGCTCCGCCCCTGTGCTCCAGGCCCCCGACTACAGCCGGGAGTTCATCGTCCAGACGGATGCCTCCGACCATGGCATTGGGGCAGTCCTGTCTCAAGTGAACACCGAGGGCCGTGATCAGCCGGTGGCCTTCATCAGCCGGCGACTCCTACCACGGGAACAACGCTGGAGCACCATAGAGAGGGAGGCCTTCGCGGTGGTATGGGCCCTCAAGAAGCTCCGGCCCTACCTTTTTGGCACACCCTTTCGGGTACAGACCGACCACCGACCCCTGCAGTGGCTGATGCAGATGCGGGGGGAAAACCCGAAGTTACTACGCTGGTCCATCTCCCTACAAGGGATGGACTTCACAGTTGAACATCGGCCTGGGCCAGATCACGCCAACGCAGATGGCCTGTCCCGGTTCTTCCGCCTCGACGAGAAGAGTCCCCAAGAGAATGGGTAACTCTCCCCGCCTTCAGCTGGGGGGGACGCATGTTGGACAGGCCACATGAAGGGCCGCTCTCCCCCGGCCCAACCAGGCCCGAACCAGCCACGCAAGTACCACACACCACCATTGCACGTCCACCGTCCCCGCAGGGACCCCTACACTCGAACCTGTTGACCGCGTAGGCCGACCCACTACCGGCCTGCGCGCCCATCCTGGACGCCATCTTGGACACTCCACCACGAGGCCGCCTGGCCCCCGATCGACCTCAACCCTGGGCCTGGCCAGGCCTCAGACATTCCGGCACCAACATCCACCCAGGAGGTGAGCGGGCTACTTGGTCAGTCAATGGGAGCAAGAGGTGTCGATGGCTCTCCCCCGCCAAGTGCCGCTCGCCCATCGCCTCCCCGGGCGCTGGCTCCACCCCCCTGCTGGGTGTCTGAACCCGCTCATCCCGGACCTCCCGACCTCCAAGTGCGAGGGTCCGGACATCAAAGCACACCAGCCCTATAACTGGGGCAGCTCCAGAGCAGGACGGGAGTTGTATCTTGGAGTCGAGAGACGCAAAGAAGAACTCATCCTTGACGGACTACTGGCGCTGCCGTAGCTCTGTCTTGTGCACCTTCGTCTTGCCTGCTGGCGCTGCCGCGGCTTTGGGAACCACCCTATCCTTCATCGTCGTCGGGACCTGCTGGCGTGGCCGCGGACCGTTGTAACCACCACCTTCATCGGGACCTGCTGGCTCTGCCGCGGACCGTCGTCTTCCTTCATCCATCTCGGGACCCGCTGGCTCCGCCGCGGCCCGTTCATCTACACCACCGAGCTCGAGGATTGAGAGCTATTTCCATCTTTTTGGTAACAAGACTGTCCCGCTACCCTTTTCCCAAACAGAGACCAGAATAGAGGGGACCCCTGAGTCCAGACCTCCTTGTACCATTCTACCGTACTTAAAGAATTGCCTATAAAGTATCGTTGAACTTTATCCTTGTGTGGTGTCCGTCTGTGGGGGGGAAGTTACTCGTCTGTACGGTTCGCTGGAGACGGCTCTCCCCGGAGACCTCTCCCCTTGTCCTCGGCCGACCCTCCCGGTCCGTCTAACAAGGATATATTTATAGGGTTAAGATGGGTTAGTGTTTAAGGGTGTTGGGGTACTTTATAGAGTAAGGGTGGGTTATGATTTTGGGGCGCAGGGTTATTTAAAGTAGGGGTGGGCGGAATTGGCGCGAACTTGGTACGATAAATCCGCAATATTTCGTTCCGTCAGATTTCCAATTATTAAAACAGAAACCTCATATATTCAAGGTAAATTAACAAGTATTTCTACATGCTAAAATGCATATAGTCATTTCACAAAAGTGAAATTAGCTGCCAGCAAGCAGTGAGAGAGGTGATGATTTTGAGATCAAGCCCCTACAAAGCATTATGCGGAGAGATTACCAGTGGGAAGTGAATATTATAGTATCCAAATAATTCTACAAAAGAGCTGCAGTTCACCTCGTTGTCCCCAGTTGTCCCCGATGAGGCAAATGCAATAGCATTTAAAATAGTATACATCAAGCTGCAGTTCACCTCGTGGTCCCTAGATGTCCCTGATGAGGCAAATGCAATAGCATTTAAAATATTATACATCAAGCTGCAGTTCACCTCGCCGTCCCTAGATGTCCCCGATGAGGCAAATGCAATAGCATTTAAAATATTATACATCAAGCTGCAGTTCACCTCGTCGTCCCTAGATGTCCCTGATGAGGCAAATGCAATAGCATTTAAAATATTATACATCAAGCTGCAGTTCACCTCGCCGTCCCTAGATGTCCCTGATGAGGCAAATGCAATAGCATTTAAAATGTTATACATCAAGCTGCAGTTCACCTCGTTGTCCCCAGTTGTCCCTGATGAGGCAAATGCAATAGCATTTAAAATATTATACATCAAGCTGCAGTTCACCTCGCCGTCCCTAGATGTCCCTGATGAGGCAAATGCAATAGCATTTAAAATATTATACATCAAGCTGCAGTTCACCCCGTCATCCCAAGATGTCCCTGAGGAGTAAAATTCAAAAACATTGAAACCCTTTCATGAATGCTAATATGATGCTAATCTTATCCCATAATGCTTTGCAGGGCCTTTTAGTTGTATGTTTGCCCATAACTGTGCTTGGGGTGGTTCTAAGAGAATGGGACCTCCACTGAATTACTATTTAAAAGGAGCAGGAATGTATAGAACCTGGGAAGAAAAAACAGCACTCGTGACGGAATGCCCCCAGCGATTGTCACGCCCCCAGCACACGCCCACAGCACAACGCAGACACACCCACAAGGGACTACTTTGCTGGCACGGTTCTTTTACCTTTTAAATGTATATGGTGGGCGTCTGCATAGCCTATGTCCTTCTGCTGCAACTGCCCTTTCCAACGCTGTATTGGGTGTTGTGATTGGTGCTGTGGTTCCTGAGATTACCCGCCTCAAAGGTTTGGGCTCTCTCTTTATTATATTAGTGTAGATGTATATGTCTTTCCTATTTTATTTCTCTCTCCTCTTCATCTTTAATATTAAATCCTTTCATTTCCACACACTCTTCATGTTACTTAGCTTGATGGTGATGTGTCCTTTTCTTCTTTTCCTTGGACCCTCGTCGCCAATGAAAAGTTCCCAATAAACATACAAAGATGAGAGAAGTTGTTCAGAGGTTTATTCATTGACACCCCATCCATCAGCTACCTCAGGAGTAGCTGACTCTTGAAGAACATCCATAACCACAGCATTCTAGGTTCCACAGAAGCTTCACAAATGTAGAAGATAGAGAGAGGACACTACACACTGCACCAGCACAAGGAGAGAGCAGAAATGCTCCAAATATTTGTAAATGTGGAACATTTCTGCTCTCTCCCTCTGCTTTGCTTGCTGCGTTGGTTTGTGTGAAAGATTAGCAAATCTGCCTATTGTGAAGTAAAACAGGAGAAGTTCTGGTTTTCTTTCTGTCCATTTATTTTGTAGTCCAAAGCACCTACGACCGGAGCCATCCAGCCATCGAGGATCCAACCACCGTCCGGCGTTGCTAGGATTCTCGGCAACCTGGTGGCAACGCTTGAGAATGTAAGAAGGAACATAAGGAACAATAGCAATGACTACGGGTCCGATTCACAGAACTAATTTAAGACAAAATCCTAACTTCTGTGAATACCAAAAGTAGTACGTTTAGGATTTTGTCTTAAGTTAGTTCTGTGAATCGGGCCCCATGAGTCTCGTGGAAGCACGTGACTCATGGTGAAACATAAGGTAATAGCACTGAAAAGTAAGGTAAAAACATTACAGATATATGATGGTGTTGTGGGTAAATGATGATATAAAGTAGATAGTAGCCAGGTAAATAATCCAAGTACGATGTTTATTAGTTGGTTTCAATAAGATAAGTATTAGGTCCCACCAGGAGCTTGATGGATGTTGCTCAGCCCTCACTCACCAACTGACATTCTCCACTCACACCAGGCACACACACATTCCATTCACTCTGACATCACTCACACCAACATTCCACGCAGACATCTCACTCATTCTGGCTGAGCAACCTAAAGGAGATAAATCTAGTTACAACAATGGCATTACAACACTGCCCATAAGCGTATTGCTGCTAGGCTTTTAGGGGCAGATTTACAAGACCCGTGTGCCACTTTTGCGTCGTTTTCCCCATGTTAAAAATGACGCAAAAGTGGCGCAGTGGTCTTGTAAATCTGCCCCTTAGTACTTTCTCTCTATGTGAGTGATTTTCAGTGATTACATGGTTGAAGATGCATGGCCTGGTTAGGCCAGGGCTCACTGGGGGGGTTTAATTTGAGGCACTGGTTGCTGGTGGGGTCCACTGGCGCTCATTATAGGGACTGGCATGTATCATCAAAATTTCATCCAGAGCAATATAGAGAAAACTAGAGCAATATACTAAAGAGCTGATCTTGGTGAAGATGAAAGGTGACAAATTATTTTACACTAAACGAAAGCGAAGACAGTCATATATTCTTTATAATCCCCCACTTGGTGCACATATTCTAACACCAATTTTCCAGAGTCCATTTGATTCTATTGTTCAATCTTACATTGTACAGAGAATATGGATTGCTTGTGAAGAGGTACAAACAATCCTCCAAAAATTCCCAACGGTTCGCAGGCTCCTCACTGCCACCCGCGGTGCGAGTGATTACGCCATATGCGCGCCGGCCATCTTGTTTTTCAACGAAATGATATTTTTCGTAAGTTAAGAGAAAAATATATTCCCTGGAAAGATAAGACGACTAACAAAACAAGCGTATTGAGCAGATAGACTTATTATAAAACACATGCGTTTATATGAAAATTAAAGTCTACAGAAAATAAATGGTGAAAATCTAGTAAATGCATCCTAGGTATGCAGACATATCCCAAAGGATTGTTGGTATGACGATTAAAAGGCTATGAGACCCACGCATGCTGAATGGAGACGGCGTGATCTCGTAGCCCCTCCCCCACCTCGAAGCATAAACATTGGACTCGGATGTGGCCTCTGGTCCCGCCCCTTTGATCTGAGCTCAGGCGTGCGCGCGGCTGCTGAGGCCAAGCTTCCGGTCCAGGATCCTGCACCTCTGTGGATGTGGACGGGAAGCCACGTGCACAGGCTGCAGTCCCACCGGCAGCCGACAGAGGGCCTGCTGCTGTTTGCGCGGAAACAGATCCCACATGTAGTGTCCTGCTGGACACGTTCCAGTCTTTTTGCAAATGCAGCCCACACTGTACACCCACCCACCGCCGCCATTAACCAGCCCACTATCAGTGTCTGTGTCCAATTCCTTCCAGCATGCGGGCCTAGCGCCCAGCATTACACCACACATGAATATTACTGCAATGGAACTAATACTGCAGAGACACACACGCAATCATTTGCTATATTCAATATAATTGAAGCCCCATAGCTGCCAAGGTTTCAGATTGCCATGTGTGACATTTTAAAAATTTGAGTGAAATTATGAGTGACATTTCAACGACCATGAGTGACACTTTCTCGCGAGCAAAAAACATGCAATTAAGGCGAGGGAAACTTATAAATATCAGAAATTACAGCCATCTTAGTGCCAATATCGGCGCCACTCACCAGCCCGCTCACTGTAACATACATTTTGGCAGAAATAAGCAGACAAGACAACTTTTTTTTTTGTTGGAGAAAAGTAGCTGCAGGTTTATTAGCATATACACAATGCCAACACGGTGGGTTATCTTACAGGCGATCCAAAAGGCAAGCCGCCCCTCGCGACCTACCACCTGATGGGCCAATTTGCAACGTGGCCTTAGCCAATCGTTGCTTAGCGGTTATGGGAGGAGATAGCCCCTCCCACTTCCGGTGAACCATTGGTCCACCCTCCTGCTCACGCCCCCCCCCCTACGAGGGGCGGAGCGTTCAAGCAACCCCCGGTTGTACAGATTTCCAACCGCCCGTAGGATAGCGGGGCGCCGTCGTACCCCCAGGGTCCACCGCACAGACTTCCTGGGGATATTAGGCCTCAGCATCCTTTGTGCTCCTGAAGAGGGTACTCCCGGGTACCTTTCCGCCTCTGGATCGCCCTGTAACTCCTCCTGCAACAAAAATGAGACAAGATTAGAAAACATTACCCCCCCACCCTGAGAACGCCGGGTATGCGGTAGGGAGGGAAACGGCGTCAGGGTGAGGGGACAGCAGACAAAGAGGCCGCTCGGTGGGCGGGGGAGGAATATATACTCTCCCCCCGCCCACCACTGGAAGGACGTGACGCGCGGGACCCCCCGGGTCCTAAAGAGCTGGGCTGCCCCGTGTGCCTTCCTGTGGCACTACGGTGGCCGCCCTCTTATCTGTGTCCCCTGCGGGGACGTGTCGGTCGGCCTGCATAGTGCCAATATCGGCGCCACTCACCAGCCCGCTCACTGTAACATACATTTTGGCAGAAATAAGCAGACAAGACAACTTTTTTTTTTGTTGGAGAAAAGTAGCTGCAGGTTTATTAGCATATACACAATGCCAACACGGTGGGTTATCTTACAGGCAATCCAAAAGGCAAGCCGCCCCTCGCGACCTACCACCTGATGGGCCAATTTGCAACGTGGCCTTAGCCAATCGTTGCTTAGCGGTTATGGGAGGAGATAGCCCCTCCCACTTCCGGTGAACCATTGGTCCACCCTCCTGCTCACGCCCCCCCCCTACGAGGGGCGGAGCGTTCAAGCAACCCCCGGTTGTACAGGTTTCCAACCGCCCGTAGGATAGCGGGGCGCCGTCGTACCCCCAGGGTCCACCGCACAGACTTCCTGGGGATATTAGGCCTCAGCATCCTTTGTGCTCCTGAAGAGGGTACTCCCGGGTACCTTTCCGCCTCTGGATCGCCCTGTAACTCCTCCACAGACCTGGGTGTGGCGACCGTCGCAGCCAGGGCCCCCCACCAAGGCCGGCATTCCTCCTAGCTGTTCCTTACTTGCTATTACTAGGGTCTCCTCCCAATTCAGAAAAACAGGTCCATACCCACGTGGACCGCTGACCCAAAAGTCCAGCACCACCAAGGGAGTTTGGCTTGGGCTTATAACCCACATGCAAAAGGCCAAATCTCTGCCCAAGATATTTCCGCCTGGCGCAGCAAACCTCGTGCGAGCCAGCTGCCTTACTGTTCCATACAGGGCATCATGCCACTGGAGCTCGGGATAAGAAATCAGACCACAGAGCTCATCTGTCACTACTGTGTGGGCAATTTCCCTAGTGTTCTTGTCACAACACGGCGGAGGGAAAGAGAGTGTGTTGCCTTTGGATGGTACTGAACAACCTCCATGAAGGGCCAACAGGTGCGGTCTACCCTGCTTGCTGACCCTAAGACCGGACACCGAATCCCGGTCCCTGCCAACCACCTGTGTGAGCCTAGATACTTCCACCGGAACGGTGTCGGGCTACCAAGGTATGTGTCTCTGCCCCTTTAAGTATATACAGCACAGGACCTCCTGTGTGTTGGCTCCAGCGCCTCCCGAAAAGTAGCGTTTACTGACTAGCGCCTTGCCCAAAGAGATGGAGACATGTCTGACCACTGAAAATTACCTGTGCCCCACTGGTGGCGAGACCCACCGTAAGATCGCTGTGGTCGTTCTATCAAGTGCCATAGCACACTGCAGTGACCAGCGCAATCCCTAGTAAAGGACCTAGGTGCACGCACAAGGTGTCACGGCCAGCATATGGTGGATTGAGCGCGTAGAGTCCTGATCATGATACACTGCAAGGCTTTGCAACGGGTCAACCTATGCTGCTTACTGAGCAAGCGCCTGGTCACAGGAACCTGGACCTGCAAACCACTTGAGACCCTTTTATCTACACCGGGGTGGAGTCGAATAAAGATAGAGTGTCACCAGGTTCCCAATATGTGGGTAGGAGTATCCGCTGGAACCCGTCTGAGTGTAAATACTGTTACACCCACCTCAGTCCAAAACACCCTTGCCTGATCTTCAGCGGCACTTAGAGCCCGCTATCCCCGCACCGCGTGGCAAGGGAAAAATGGCCCATACCCCCAGACTGGGAATTGAACACTATCACCCCCACAGGCTCTAGCTAAAGATGGCCGCCCATGACCTGGCCAGGATCGACATTTGCCCAAGTGGTCCCCCTGTGCTTGGCCTTATTTGGCCCCTATGATGCGCCTAACAGGCAGCCTATACCGCTGTAAACCATGCTGTGCAACTAGGGGAACAAACACTTCCTCCTCGTACCCTCTGGTAAGCGAACGCTGCACGAGGAATCCCAACTTTCGTACCTGAAAACAACTAAATAGATACGGTCTGGGTAGAACGCTTACCCAAGCACCTAGCCAGGGGCCCTCCCTGCGAGACAACCCCTGTTGTGCAACTTTAGACTGTGGAATTTGCCTGCCCCTTGCGGACCCGAAAATCAGCTAAAGCAATCGCCTCCTGGCCGCATGTGGACCACCAAGTGTCCCACGCAAAGAACAAGTGGAGGCAAAACAAAGTATCAGCTTGAACCACCGTGGAGCCAGAGCTGATAGGTCTTCGTGGGATCAGACTGGGGGAGGTATGAGTGGCATAGCCTCCCTAAATTTCTACAAAAAGGAGCACTACGCTTCCAACAGCCCATCTGTTGCCATGGCCAATGCCAGGGGCCCTCCCTGCGAGACAACCCCTGTAGAGGGACTTAGACTGAGGAAAATCCTGTCCCTTGCTGACCCTTCTCGGAAAGACAGCTAAGGCAATCGCCTACCTGGGCTATACCGCTTGCACAGGCAAAAGTGCTGAGAAGTGCTTGTTGCTTGGCCGATAAGACAAAGCCTCCCTATCCTTACGTAGAAAAGGAGCGCCAACATACAACAAAGCCATCTCATGGAAGAGCAATGCTTCATGGTGCACAGAGAACTAAGCCACAGTAATCGCTTTCTTGCAGCGCAACAAGAAATAGTCGTCCCCCATCCATAGCTCCCAGGAGTAACTGCTATGTGTGACATTTCCCTCAAGACCGTGCACCAAGAGTGCCATACAAAGACCAGGATAACACTTTCGTGCGAGCCAACGAACCAGAAGCTGAGTAAGACCCAAATCAGTAAATACACCAATGACTAACAAGAGACTCTAAAAGGCCAAGGAAAAGGCTGCATTATAACAGAAATTCCCAAGCTAAACGTGAGCCTGTGTGAAACAATGACGTAAATATGCTACTACGGGAGTCCAAGTGCCACTCAAAGCTGCTTAGTTGCACAAGAAAACAAGGTGTACAATAAGGCTTCCATGCATAGTCAACCAAGAACTAGCCCCCCTTTATCAGAGGTACCCGGGCACATAAGTTCTTCCCCTGCAGTTTATACAAAGACTGCAAAACACTGGCAGGCCAAAAGCAGGGAAAATCGTGAGTGCCCTCAGCCCATGTGGGACCCGGGTGGATGTCATGCCATCACATTAAAATAAATGGCGTGTCCAGGTACCATATTGCCCAGCTAGTTACAGGACTTCAGAATATCTGAATTGAACAGATCCTAATTAATAACACCATATTACTAGCTGCACATAGAAACGTAAGCACTCCTACGATCCCTATCAAGAGGAGGCATGAGCGCTGGCTGCTAGAATCATGTGCATGCGGCAGATTGTCACAAAATCATGTAACTAACTTCCTTCATGTTAGTAAAGCATGCCCCATCACACTAAAGGTGAAAGCTTTTACCCTGGCAACGTTGTGAGGCTTCCTGGTGCATCCGGTCGAGAGCAATAAAATATTTATATATACACAAGATACGCCAAGACCTCTGATAAATGAAGTTCTATTCTACATAACTGTGGAAGGGCTCTTCCCAGTGTCTTGTTATATGACGGTGCCGGTTGTTGCAAACAGATCCTTCTACCTATTTAGGTACTCTATAGTAGCCTGCACCCGGACTTCACTATTGTACACACTGATAGCTACCACTTACATCGTGCTATCTTCCTGTACTTGCACCAGTGCCTCCACGGCTCACGTGACTTACGTTCTTGTGATAGACATTCTGTCATGTAAGTATTCTATACCTCCTACTTGTACCAGGTAAGCAAAAGCAACTTGCCCTCATGTCACTTTTACTCTTGTTACATGGAGTAGCTTCCCTTGCATTACATGTGTCCACCATAGCCACTTTGCTACATGTAACTATTGCTCGCTCATAAAGTGTACACCTAAAGTGCTCCCACATATCAGTTCTGTCCCTATCGTGAAGCACCAAGACACAATAGAGTCTCCGCTGCACAACTAAATATGCAGAAACAATGCATGTGTAACAAAAACGCTTTCACTCGCCTCTTGCTATAAGCAACAAAACTATTTGTACCTTTTACAGAACTCATGTAGTCCAAAGTCCTATGTAATGCAACTGACTCTTATGTAATGCTCTCTAAGGCAACTGACTCTTATGTAATGCTCTCTGATACCTACGGTAAAAGTTTGCGCTATACCAATGGCTACACCATTGCCTCCATTTATTGCAGAGTTATACCTCTACTTGTACATAGTACGCATTTGAAGCTTGCACACATGACGCCTCTCCGCTTGTAATGCACCGTTTGCTACCTCCTGAATTGTTTGAACAGAGACAAAATTGTCCACGGGGCCCGTCCATGGGCGAACAAATAACTCTGCCACTCACTCAAAGAAGGAAAATCTCTATATCATCACAGTAGTTGGTCACTAAACCCCCACGGGGCCCGTCCATGGCACCCCAAGCTCACTCCCCGTGCTGTGCTTACCAATATTGCCTAGTCCTGGAGGTGGCTTTGACATCAACACCCTTAGAAGCACGGGTACCAAAGGTTGTGACCCTGTTGGGAGGTGGATCCGTGGCGTGAGGTCCAACATAGGCCCCCATTAGTGGATACGGAATGGACTAAACCTCCTGTTTGTTGACTGAACAGCCATTAGAAAGTACTTGTAATACGTGGGTACTTGACGAATGTGTAACTTTCCCATGCCTCAAATGCCGTCCAAAGGAAGTTAAACCATCTCAATAATGGACCCAGGCACCTGACCCGCCAGCCATATCATGGGACGCTACCTGTTCTGCCCTATCCCGTGCCTGGCAAACCAGTTAATTAAAGTCTGCATGAGAGAAAACATACAACTGACACACAACTGGCCAATGGCAAGTGGGCACCTGTTCGGAAGATTGCTCCCAGTACCTCTGAATGACGTGCCAAGTCATGGAAAAGTGCCACCCGGTGATACAGAAATCCCTCGAGGATAGGGGCTTACCCCTCCCAGTGCATCAAAACAACACTGTAAATTATACGGGATTGTTATAAAAGGAGTGCACACCACTACGTGTCAGGCCTTCCTGGTGGTCTACTAATGTCCCTGCAAAAGCCACTTGCGATATCTATCGAAGGAATGCTATCACTGTCTTGGCGCCATACTGTAACAACTAGTGTTACTTCCTGCCTGTGTGAAACAAAATACAGATGTAAGCCAAAAACCTCACCAGTCCCAGAGTCATTAGAGAGCAGGCATAATCCCTTTATTCCCGAACCAAACCAATAAATTGCAAATGCAACCCGCTGTGACATGTGCATACATAACTTGGCTTAAGCGCAGGTCAAAATGCCCCCCACCACGTTATTACACGGTCAACATAGGAGCCGTGCAAACTAGGACTTGTGAACCTGTAAAGCAAGGGACTGCTTTGTCTGTGATAATGCTTCATAAACTGTAGCATACATGTCCCGGCCGAAATCCGAAAATGGCAGGCATGTGGAGGGATCTGAGCATTCAATAGAAACCATTCAACATATTATCCTAAGATACTACCAACCAAACTGCTATAACATCGAGACAGCCTTAGAAATACTAACATGACTGTATAATGTGACTGAGTCACCATCGATGACCGCTCCGACAAACGGTCGGAGCTTAAAACTTGTTTATGACGCACCACTGTATCCCCCAGAGCCCGTGGGAACAAAAGGGGAAAATCCTTACTTTAACCAGGGCACAACCAAGTGAATAAAATGGTATGAATATCATTTGTCAGGTGGAACCTGGAAAACTTGTTGCTACCTCTCAAGCGACTAAAATGATTGAAAAACAGCCCAACTCGTAGCCCTCCATGACCCACCCGCGGAGAATTGGAAAACGTTGCGCCTTAAGATCCAAGCGTGCCCGCCTACCAGACGACCGCCTTAGTTCTTGGCACGCACCTGCTTCCCCCGAAACTATACATGGCAATGGTGAGAGTGCATAGACACTAATGGCTACCCGCCATGAAAAACACATGCGTGAAGCGGGGCACGGCGTGCCACCTTCCTCCCGGACACTGCCATTTAGTGGCACCAATGGGGAGTCGAGCACCTAAGTAATGCAAACTACCCAAGCGCGACTCGAAGGCACGTACACGGAAAAAGGGTTGGGTCGCAAACACCAGAGAGAGCACAGAGTCAAACGTGACTAGAATACCGCTACCGAGCGAAGAGCCTCGAACTACACAAGACAGGCAACCAACTAAGAACGCCGAGCCCGGGAGCAAAATTTTTTGCTAAGGGGGGGGCGATCCAAGGAGAGGAACTCCGACATAAAAGAAAACAGCTGCAAGCTACGTAGTAAAGTCACACCCTATGAAATCTGAAACAAAACACTCGCTCCGCTCCCGTAGCCAAGAAAAGGAGAACAGAGCTGAAGTTGTGCGAAAGGGCCACGCACCAATGTGAAAGATGGTCCCCAAGTGAGCACCCATAAGGAAAAGGAGGGACCCATGGTGACGCGCCATTGCCCCGCGGGCAGGAAGATGGTCGGGTTGCGAAAATGGCCGCAGCCTGCCGCCCCTGCCCACCAGAGCAGTGGACAATAGCTGCCCTGAACCTTAAAATGGCCGCGACCTTGCGCCCCTGCTTACGTAAGCAGTGTCCCCAGGCTGCCCAGAAAGCCAAAATGACCTCTACTTAGCGCCAACACTGCATGGATATAGAGCAGATGCCCCAGAAGTCCAGGCCGCAAAGGACACCGTAATCGCTAATCAACAATTATTACTCAGACGTTCCTGCAGCGCGTCTAGGGCAGGGCCGGGGGACCGGCAATGCACCGGGGAAACAGCACGACCTGCCCACAAAGGCTGAAAATAAAACGGACCATCGGACCCCTGCGTGTCCCGCCAGATGCGCCGCCCAGACCCTGGGCAAACCCCCCCCTACAACAAACGACAGCGCCCCCCCCCACAACACAAGGCCAACCACTGCAAAGAAGCACCCGGTGGGCGGGGGGGGGATGCATGCAAGTAACGGACTCGGGTCGCATCCGTGAAAATAACCTTCGACGACCGAAGCGTGCGACCAAGGGAATTTCTAAAATTACAGTCTGCACATGCACCCAGTCACCAACTTCCTAATGCCGAGCCACCTCATCACGCCCCAAAGATAGCTCCCCAGGGCCGAAACCGAACCTAGAATAGCCCTTAACCGGCCCGTGGCAGAGGGGCTCTGACCAAAATGCATTCAAGGCGCTGCAGCCACGAGAGAAATTGACCCTGCAAACACGCCAATCCGCTGCACCAGGTGATATCCGAACACACTTAACCTCGGCATGGCAACCCTTGTGTGCCTCCGGAGCTCACAACACTGCAGACACGGGAAGAATGTGACCTGCCCGCAAGAAAAGGAATCCAAGGCTGCCGTCAACAGATATTAAAACAGTATTGCAGATCCCGAAAGGGAAATAAGCGCGAAAAGCTAAAGCAGCGAATACACAAGCATACTGCGTGACACTTCGCCCGATCCGCACCTTATTCCCCCATCCGAACACACTATTAATGCATGAAGAACAAAACCATGCCCATGATAAACAAGCCAGGCAGCAAACCCGTGACCGCCCAGTCCTCGAACCCAGGATGCAAAACAGCCCCCCCCCTCCAAGCAGCCCACGGCCTCACTGCGGGGAAACAAGCTGATGAAAGGATTATCCGAATAAAACTCGGGTCTATAATTAGCATTCCAAATTCTATCTCTGCGCACTAAACCCACAGTTCTAAAAGCGCTTACATAGCGCATCGTAAAACACGCCAGCCCGGCACACATGCCCCCTAAAAACCCACGACCGGGCACTGGAGCATGGCGTAGGCCTCTGAACCCCGCTGTCCCCTCAGCCGAAATGGCAAAATTAAACCAACAACTTTCGAGCAAACCGACTCACCACAATTAAAGCTAACCCTCGGTCCAGCGGAAACAACGGAACTCCGACGCCAGACCAGGCCTCCGGCCCGCCAAGGTGCCCGCGTGACCAGAGGGCAACAAAACGGCGTCAGGGTGAGGGGACAGCAGACAAAGAGGCCGCTCGGTGGGCGGGGGAGGAATATATACTCTCCCCCCGCCCACCACTGGAAGGACGTGACGCGCGGGACTCCCCGGGTCCTAAAGAGCTGGGCTGCCCCATGTGCCTTCCTGTGGCACTACGGTGGCCGCCCTCTTATCTGTGTCCCCTGCGGGGACGTGTCGGTCGGCCTGCAGAGCAACAAGAAACTCCAAGAACTTATTGAAACTGTTGCAGAGCACCAGCAATGGAAGAAGACTAATCCTATTGCTCCCTCCTGTAACCGCCGTGGATGATCATGAGGCGCAGGCTGAACCGAAAGCAACCGGGCTGGCCAACCTGTTGCTGTGCTGGTAGGGGCTGGTGACATCACTGGGGCTCAGCTCTGCCTCTCCTCAGCTTGCGTTGTAATGATCACGAGGCAGCCGGGCCATTGCTTAGCAACAAGATGGGGACCCCTGGCCTGGGCCTCGAGTCTGAGTCTCATGTTGTGGCAGGTCTCTCGGACTGTCCAGGCCCCAACTCAACAGGATGTGTGAGCAGAGAGGAGCCACACTGAAGTCAACAACACAGGTCTCTGTCTGTGTGACTCAGTGTGTTTCGTGCAGGCCACTTCACAAATCAGAACAAAAAGACACTGTGGAGAACACAGAGTGTAAATGTCCATGCACTGGCCCGACCTCGGACTTGATGATAATGCCCACTATTCACAGCCCTAGATGACACTCAGAGCAGCTGCTGTGATAACACGTGCTGCAGAGGTATTGTATCATACTGACACCCATGTACAGCTCTGCTAATGTAAGCTGCGTCCTGGCGTGACTGACACCCATGTACAGCTTTGCCAATCTACCTCTGTCCTGATCTGAGGCCCCCTGCGGTTTTGTACTGTACTGACACTCATGCACAGCTCTGCCAGTCTACCCTTATCCTGAAGCCTCCTGCATTTCTGTACTGAACTGACACCCGTGTACAGTCTGCCTCTGTACTCCAAGCCCAACTCAATGTTCATCCATTCGGTTCGAACGTACCGCCAGTGCCCCTAATTTAGGTCAGACTAAACCAGGGGCAGCAGGGTCTCTGACTCCGGAAGGATGATCAGACAGAGCAGCCCTGCAGATCGATGCTTTTTATTATGCGAAATTATTGTTTCACTGCATCATGTCCTGTTAGTAAAGGTCACGGTGGTGCTACGGCCGGGCAAGTAGAATACCTGACGCAGTGCTCTTCGTAGAAGGTGCAAGGGGATGGGCTGTAATAATGCTGAAGGCTCAGTGGTTACCTCTGTGCGTAGGTGCTGCTGTGTGACAGTGAGTGTCTCACCTTCTGGCTGGCCTACCGGTACCCAATTTCTTTGAAAACTACTCTTCCTACTACATTCGCAGCCTAGGCTTTCTGCCTTTTTAAAAAAAAAATAAACGCATGTCACGGGAGGTAAGCGGCTACATAGAAGTTAACAAACAGCTCTGAGCTCTTGCTGCCGAGTGTCACTTTTGTCTTAACATGGTTGCTACCTCCTACATTTTGTTTGCTGTCACACTTGCACCAGACAGTTCCACCATTGCCTACGACGTAACGTTACGTTTGTTCTTGTGTTTGAGTGTCTGCCATTTATTGCACTATTATAGGCTCTAGTCTACTTGTTACTAACTTTGCACGCTTTTAAAACTTACTTGCACACGTCGCATCATCATGCCACTTTCCTGTAATGCAGGGTTTGTGCGATCTCGTTTGCTCACAATTGTCACTTATGCCTCATGTAACACGTTTGCTTAAGCTTTTTGTGTGATTAACTTGCCTCATAACTAGTGTCTCCTCAGTACTACAGAGTTGTTGTCTCTGTTGTTGAAGTGCTCTCTGACACCCGGGGTAAGTTGTCCGCGTGACGCAGCGCTGCAAAGTGCATAACATAAAAAATAAATAAAACCGTGACAGTCAGTGACTGACACTCTTACTAAGTGACTTGCTCAGCTGCTGCCGTGCCCACCCAGCCACGATGTGGTTCAACACTGGCCACTCTTGACGAGTCTGCCTACCAGCTGTGCCTGCTGCTTCATCCCGACGGACACTGTCACTCCTCGGCCGCCGCCGGGCCGCCGCCGTCACCCCCGACGGATCACCGCACTGAAATGCGTGAGTGTCACGCCTGCTGCGTGACGCTTGGCAGGACTGAAGCCCCGTTACCGTGACATGAGTGAGGCTACAAACCCATTCACTTTTATTAATGCACTGGTAGTGCAATCAGCTGTACCAGATATAAAAAGCCATGTAAAGTCACCCTGCATGACTTTTCATTACCTTGTAAATATGTTTCCCTTTCAAAGGGGTTCAATGTGTGTTGCTGTGGGTGTTTCCCGCAAAATCCATGGGACTTGACACTACAGGAGAAATGTCAGAAAGAAGAGAAATATTAATTTTTCTTCTTTTTTTTCCATGCACAGGAAGAAGAAAATACCATTAATTATTAGTTTTGTGCAGGAGGGTGTCAATCATCCCAGCAACGCAGGAACCGTGGCAAAATGATGCAAGGGGAAAGCACACTGATGTGTCTTTTGCTACTAATACGACGCGTGTGGAGAAGTGTGGCTCACCGATTAGAGCGGCAGACCCTGAGGCAGAGGTCTGGTCCGGACCAGGGTTCAATCCCTGTCGCGGCAGGGTCTTGGGCTCAATGTCCTCGGACCCGATAATTCTCGCCTCGGTGCCTACTCTAATTATGGGTTCAACGCTGGCAATAGCTTGCTTAATCTCCACAACGGCCCTCACAAAGCTAGGATGCCTGGCTTCACTTTGGGGGTGCCCAGGAGTGGACACCTCACAGGAACAGGCCTGGAAGGGTTCCACCGCGGTATTCGTACAGCGCTTAGAGACCCCTGGGTGATAGGCGCTATACAAATCCAAATTACATTTACATTTACATCTCTGTGCTTGAAAATGACGCAACACTGCAGCCAGGCTTTCGGCGGTGCTCTGCATCATTTTCTTGTAGATGAGGCCCCTGGTGCTTAAAGCCAACAATTGCTTTAATTTAGTTGTCTCCCGCCTGAAATTGCCTCCCTGTTGTGTTCTTATTCTTGTTATTTTTTAATACTGTGGAATTTAGAATGTATATGTATTCTGTTCTTTGCTTTGTCTTGCTTCAACCAGTATCTCACTGCTGCTGATACGGACGGACCTGTTTCCTGTGCCTTGAATAAAGAAGATATTCTACTTACATTTTCTCCAGGAATCTATACAACAATTTATGGTGGCGGGCTGGCGGATGAACTACTTTCTCAAGAAGAACATTATTCAAGGAAAAGAAAAGTGATAATTAAACTCGGTTGGTGCTAAAGGGTATAACGGAAAACAGACAATACCGAGAAGAACCAGACTAAACGTCACTGAGGTACTCTCAACCTCTATTGTTAGTTATTTTCATAAAATAGCGTGGGACAATCTGTCCGCTATTTTACTCAGGATTTCACATATATCTGAAGCATGTTTAACCATAGAGCGAGCGTTAATAAGGGCTGCCCGAATTCTATTCTCCTTCTCACTGCATAGGGCGATGGCAGGCATCCTGGCATGAAAGCGAAACTGACATATGGGACAGGTCCTATGTAAACATTGGAGTACTCCCCATTTCTCCCCACCACCGCACCTTGCCTTATCCAAAGCCAACAGTTCCTTTCTACTAATAAACCTTCTAGCTCCTATCTCCCTCGGTGAGAAACCGGCATCATGGCTGGCACTGGTCGCCTCCGGTGCGCGGAGGGGCGAAGACGGGCTAGCCTTTGGCGCGCTACGCGCGCCCTCTGATCGGACGCAGCATCCAGTTTTAAATATGCCTCATGCTTGTTAGACTTGATAAGGGACCCCTGGTGATGACCGGTGGAACAGCACCCGTTCAAATTTCTTTTTAAGTCGAACCTAGGCAGCGAATGCACTGTCTAGCGACATGGTGTATCTACTGTATGAAGTAGCAGCACGCCCATGGCTTGTGATTGGTTCCTTCATGTTCCTTTCAAAATTACTTTGGTTTGGTTGGTGATTAGGTTACATTTGTCCCTCCTTCTGCTGTTCTGTTCACGCCCTGGAGACTGGTCCTGTTTCATGGATCATCTCACGATCGGCCTTATACGCTTCTTTCGGTGCACTACTTTTACGATTGCCTCAGAAGACTTCCTTGTAGTCTTGTTACTGTTTAGAAAGCGCGAAGAAGTGGGTGTCTGATCATGGCCCGGGATGGTGGCATTGGTGCCCCGCCCCCCTTGCAGCAGTCCCTCGACCGATCCCCCAACTCTGGCTTCTGTGCTCGGCCTGCGGGTTCCTGCTCATCTGACCCAATTAGACCGAGTATGGGACCGATACTACTCCCCCTCCCTGCAAGGGCTCTTCAGCTGAGCCTGGCTGGGATTTGTATTGCATTGTAATTCTTTTTGTATAATGCTTAATACACCCAATGAGGCGCTGATACGCTTATTTTGTAAATGAAATAAACACCACCGCCCCCATTAAAATCAGTATTTCCTGATTCGGCCGGAAATATTGTAATCATTCCCGAGCCCCCTTCCCTTTCTCCCTCCCCCCCAAGAATTATTAAGCACTATGGGCCCGATTCACAGAATGAACTTTAGACTCAATCCTAAACTTACTACTGTTTTGGTATTCAAAGAAAGCACTTACTACTTTTGGTATTCACAGAATTTAGGATTTTGTCTTAAGACAAACTTAAGACAGACTTAAAACAGACTTAAGACATAATCCTAACTTCTGTGTATACCAAAAGAGTAGTAAGTTTAGGATTGAGTCTTAAATTCATTCTGTGAATCGGGCCCTCAGACACCTAAAATTACAAACCAATGGCTTTGCCGCGGATTTTTAGAGTGAGAGAGAGTGTGTGTAAGAGAGTGTGTGTAAGAGATTGTGTGAAAGAGAGAGTGTGTGTGTGTGAGAGAGAGTGAGTGAGGAGGGAAACATAGAAGGTGTCCACTAAGCAGCAGCTGCAGTGTCATCAGCTGTTACTAGAGGGCAGTCTGCCTGACAACAACCAGCTGCTTTGGGGAAATTTGCATACCCAGAAGCCACCGCAAAGCCACAAACACTAGGGGCAGATTTACAAGCCCGTTGAGTCGCTTTTAACATGGGAAAAGTGACGCAAACGTGGCACAAGGGGCTTGTAAATCTGCCCCTACCATTTCATTGTCATTGGCAAAGTAGTTTTTTGTAACATTGAGCATCAAGATCTCCTCTATATGCTCATATGTTGGCGCTATATTTTTGTTGCTTTTAGTTACATTTGTAAAGTTACTGTAATTTTCCTAAGTATTTTTTTGTATAAGGTTGACGGACAAATTCCGACACTTAGGGCCATTATAGGCGCTTGTCGAGGTTCATCTGCACTTTGTGTGGCAATTGCTTCGCAGCCATTTGGCTCAGATCAAGTGCAGTTCACTTTATTGTCCCTCGAGGGAGGACGGTCAGCTGGTATGCAATCATTGCACTTTGTGTGGCGATGAAACTCTCGAGCAGTGACGCAAGAGATGGCGGTAACGTCACACGTTTATAGTAGCTGAGCGGCTGAGCGGCTCACTGTGGCAGACCGGCTGGATGGTGATTTTTTACATGGGTCAGTGGGCCTGGCTGGTCTTGCGTGCAGGTCAAGCATGACTCACGGCCGGGCTGACGTCCTCGGTGGAACGGCACGGCTGGCATGGCTTGTAACACAAGTTCAAGTTCAGAAATTTGTATAGCGCACTACTCACCCATAGGGTTTCAAGGCGCTTGTAGGAGGGGGTGCATTATTTATCGAATAGCCAGGTTTTAAGTTCCTTTCTGAAGGAAATGTGGTTCTGTGTGAGGCGGAGGTGAGTGGGGAGAGAGTTCCAGTTCTTGGCCGCCAGGTAGGAGAAGGATCTTCCTCCCATGGTGGATCTGTGGATGCGTGGAACTGTGGCGAGGGCTTGGTTGGAGGATCTTAGTTGGCGGGTGGGTGTGTAGAAGGACAGTCGTGTGTTGAGGCATTCGGGTCCTAGTTTGTAGAGGGCTTTGTGTGCGTGGGTGAGGAGACGGAACGTTATTCTCTTGTTGATGGGAAGCCAGTGGAGGTCTTTCAGGTGGCCGGTAACGTGGGCTTGGCGAGGGATGTCCAATATGAGTCTGGCTGATGTATTTTGGATGCGTTGGAGTTTTTTCTGTAATTTGGCTGTTTGCTACCTCTCACATTTTGTTTGCTTTTGATACTTGCACAAGTGCCACCATTGCCTACGTAACGTTTGTTCTTGTGCCTCAGTTTCTAGCATATATTGCAGTATATTACCTCTATTTGTACTTTGTTTTCTCTTGTAACCTGCAGACTTGTCACTCTCTCCTCCTGTATTGCACTGTTTGCTACCTCATGTATTTTGTTTGCTCACAATTGTCACTTCTACCTCTGTAACTTATTGTCTGCTTTTGTAATTTGTTCATTTGTAATTTTCTGTTCCTATTGTGAAGCGCTCTGACGCCTTCCGGTAAAGTCCGTGCTATATAAAAACACATAAATAAAATAAAATAAAATAAAATTAGTTGACCCCCCCTGTGGTGAAACCCTCCTGGGTCCGACCAGCGCAAGGCTGACCGGCTAATGGCTGACTGCGGAGTGGGTCCCCGCTTTCGGCTTGGTTGGTTGGCTGCTGGAGGAAGGGCAGAGCTGACAGACCAGGGCGGCTGAAAAGATAAGCCATGCCTAGTACCCCCTGGGCTAGTACAACGAGTGAGTTGGCCGGGACGGAGGTCGAGGCTGGCAGGTGTGGCAAAGCTGGCTTGACCGGTTGACTGAGGGCTTGACAGGTAGATCCAAATAAAAATTCAAAAAATGATAGCTCGAGGACATTTTTTGAGGATCTTGTGAAAGTCTAGGTCCAAATCATTGTCTAAAAATATTAAAAATTAACCATTATGCTCCTCAATTCAGGGAGACACAATTTCTGCCCTAGATTGATTGTGGAAAGCATCTTGTGGAAGAAGCGAATATTGGAAAGTTTTCTCGTATCGCTAGAAGTCGGGCTCCTACAGGCCTCACAAGCACCTTTACCGGCGATTTATAATCATTACAAACAAATATAAATGGGTCGTAAGACCAGAGCGCTCTGTACATGACTCCGCTGGCTCCTAGTGTCATCCTTGGTATATATACAGCGTCATGGATGGAACCCCTGGTGATGACCCGTGGAACGGCGCCCGTTCAAATTTCTTTTTAGGTGGAGCCTAGGCAGCGCATGCGCTGTCTCTTGACATGGTGATTCTACTGTATGGGGTAGCAGCACGCCCACGGCTTGTGATTGGTTTCTTCATGTGCCTTTCTAAATTACCTTGGTTTAGTTGGTGATTAGGTTACATTTGTCCCTCCTTTTGCTGTTTTGTTCACTCCCTGGAGACTGGGCCTATTTAATGGATCAACTCACGATCGGCCTTATACGTTACTTTCGGCGCACTACTTTTACGATTGGCTCAGCTTCTGCTTTAGAAATGTTGGGGCAAATTCACAAGAAAGTGACTATGTGCATTCCGCAAGCCATTGACTGTGCCGCACTGAGTCACTTTCAAAGCACAGGAATGCAACATATTTACAAGAATATGTTGCATCTCTGTGCTTCCCCCTGCGCTGGCGCACAATCTGCTGCCATATGCCGACGCAGGCACCCTTGCACCATGGTACAAGGCATTTTCCTCTTTAAATGAGTGCTGTAGAATGCAGCATGGATTGAAAGAGGAAAAAAAACCAAGGAGAAATGAAAACATTTCTCCTCGCTACGCCTCCCCTGGGGAGGTGTAGGATTCACACGCCTTTCCAGATTTACGATTCCTCCTAAATCTGGGAATGTGTCTGGTTCCATGGGTGTTGCATGGGAACACCCACAGCAACACCCAAGGAATGTCCCTTCCACACAAAATGCTGTGTGTAAAGGGGCCATATTTACAAGGACAGGAAAAGCCAGAAAGGGTGGCTTTATCTGTACTTGTAAATATGAAACATTCAAATACGCCACCAGTGCGTCACAAAAAGTGACATACTGGTGGCGCAGGGGGCTTGTAAATCTGCCCTATTGTGATTATTGGTGGCCTCGGGAGCCTACGCCCCATTGGTAATGTTCTCCCCCTGTGTGTTTCTCCCCACACATCACTACGAGACACTCGCCCCTTCTGGACTGCGGGTTTGGTGGCTTTGTGAGTTTTTATTTTTGTCCTCCTCTCTTCAATTAATCTACCAAAGTCTGCCTGCATTTGGTGTTTGTTGGCTGTTCACCTCCTGCCCCCTCGCTGCTTTCAGCGCTGCATTTATAAACCGAACTTCCAGGACAGGTCTTTTAACGCATTGGGGGGCATATTAGCAAGAACCCTGCGTAAAATTATCGCAGTTTTATCGGCAGGACACTGCCGCTAAAACGGCGATAATGGGCTTGCTAATATGCGTTATAGAATTCCAATAGAAGCCCAGGTTAGATGTGCAGGGCTTCTATTGGAATTCTATAACGCTTATTAGCAAGCCCATTATCACCGTTTTAGCGGCAGTTTCCTGCCGATAAAACGCCGATAATTGTACGCAGGGTCCTTGCTGATATGCCCCTTAATTTTAAAGCAGCACCGCTTGTCTCTGCTTTTATAACATTAACTTGCAGAATAGGTCTTAGGTGTTTTAACGCATTTAATTTAAAAGCAACATTTTTGTTTTGCAAGTGCCCCATGCGTGTTTTCAGGCCGTCTACCATAGCCAGTCCATTTTGCTTCTTTTCCCTCCCGCCCCTGTCTGTGTTAATCTCCCTCTTCGCGCCCAAATTTCTGTTTCTTATGTTTGTGCCCTTCATGAAGTCATGGGTTTCAGCAGTGAACAAGGATTTCTTCCATTTAATTATGAAAAGTGACGCATCGCTGCGTGAAAACAGCGATGCGTCACTTTTGACTGCGCTCTCCCCGCGACATGATTGATGCGTCATATTTATAATATGACGCATCATGTCGCAAGGAGTTACAGATACGTCAGTATTTCTGACGTATCTGTAACTGCAAAAGTCACGCATTTCTGGGGTGTGTCACAAAAGTGACGCAACTCCAGCAATGCGTCCTTTCACATGGGGATAGCCCCATGTGAAAGGGCTTGCGTCAGTCTTACGCCTGCTGTGAGGCAGGCGCAAGATTTTGACGCACCAGCGCCCTAAAAGTGACGCAGTGAAATCTCATAGATTTCACTGCGTCACTATTACGAGGCTTTTTGCGTGTGAACGCCCCCTTTGCATACATTATACCTGACGCAGGTAAAATGTAGCGCAGGGGTTTACAAAGTGACGCATCTGCTTAGAAGCGCAAAACTCACGCACGGCCTCATAAATAAGGCCCTCTCTGGCTTCTGTGCTCGTCCTGTGGGTTCCTGCTCATCTGACCCAATCAGACCGAGTATGGGACCGATACTACCCCCCTCCCTGCAAGGGGTCCTCAGCTGAGCCTGGCTGGGATTTGTATTGCATTGTAATTCTTTTCGTATAGCGCTTGATACACCCAACGAGGCGCTGATGCGCTTATGTTGTAAATGAAGTAAACACCACTGCCCCATTACAATCGGTGTTTCCTGATTCAGCCAAAGATATTGTAATCATTCCCGAGCCCCCTCCAAAGAATTAATAAGCACAAAAATGACAAACCAATGGCTTTGCCGCCGTTTCTTTTTTAGGGTGATTGATTGATTGATTGATTGATTGATTGGGAGTGAGGAGGGAGAGATGGAAGGCCTCCACTAAGCAGCAGCTGCAGTGCCATCCGCTGTCCCTAGAGGGCAGGCTGCCTGACAACAACCAGCTGCTTCGGGGAAATTTGCATACCCAGAAGCCACTGCAACGCCACAAACACTTCCATTTCATTGTCATGGGCAAAATCGTTTTTTGTAAGATTGAGAAGGTGTATCGATTCTATATGCGCGCGTGTCAGCGTTATATTGTTGCTGCTTTTAGTTACATTTGTAAAGTTACCGTAATGTTCCTAGGATTTCTTGTGATAGATAGAGGGACAATAGCCAGATGCGAATTGTTCGCACTTCGAGTGGCGATGATAATCAACAGTAAGTTTAATTTTTGGAGGATCTGTGCTCAGATCCAACATTCTGTAAAACAGAGGCGCGTTCCTTCACAAGGACCTTCCTGCATGTCAATAGCTCCCCGCTCGGTGCTATGGGGGAGGGAGCTTTCCCTTCAGCTGCTGCACTCACAATTCACAGCTTTCAACCAATCAGAGCATGAAGTTCACTGAACATTATTCTCTGCCACAATAACCCCTGGGGTGCTGATTGCCTCCTGCACTTACCTTATAGAGAAGAATAAAAGAGTTTACAACTTTTACCATCTCATGCGCTTTCCTATTTAATAAGTGAATGAATAAGTATCTGTTTCTTCCAGTCCCCCGCCCCATCCTCCCCGGGTGTCTGCCGTCTGTCTAGTAATGGGGGGCGGCTTCTTGGGGTGCTTCTCGCTTGTTCTGTTGGACCTGGGATCTATCTGGCTGGAACAGTCACCAGGGGTGCGGGAGGGGGATACCCTGCATCAGTGTGTACGCAGGGGTGCGGGAGGGGGATACACTGCATCAGTGTGTACGCAGGGGTGCGGGAGGGGGATATACTGCATCAGTGTGTACGCAGGGGTGCGGGAGGGGGATATACTGCATCAGTGTGTACGCAGGGGTGCGGGAGGGGGATATACTGCATCAGTGTGTACGCAGGGGAGCGGGAGGGGGATATACTGCATCAGTGTGTACGCAGGGGTGCGGGAGGGGGATATACTGCATCAGTGTGTACGCAGGGGTGCGGGAGGGGGATATACTGCATCAGTGTGTACGCAGGGGTGCGGGAGGGGGATATACTGCATCAGTGTGTACGCAGAGGTGCGGGAGGGGGATATACTGCATCAGTGTGTACGCAGGGGTGCGGGAGGGGGATATACTGCATCAGTGTGTACGCAGGGGTGCGGGAGGGGGATATACTGCATCAGTGTGTACGCAGGGGTGCGGGAGGGGGATATACTGCATCAGTGTGTACGCAGGGGTGCGGGAGGGGGATATACTGCATCAATGTGTACGCAGGGGTGCGGGAGGGGGATATACTGCATCAGTGTGTACGCAGGGGTGCGGGAGGGGGATATACTGCATCAGTGTGTACGCAGGGGTGCGGGAGGGGGATATACTGCATCAGTGTGTACGCAGGGGTGCGGGAGGGGGATATACTGCATCAGTGTGTACGCAGGGGTGCGGGAGGGGGATATACTGCATCAGTGTGTACGCAGGGGTGCGGGGGGGGGATATACTGCATCAGTGTGTACGCAGGGGTGCGGGAGGGGGATATACTGCATCAGTGTGTACGCAGGGGTGCGGGAGGGGGATATACTGCATCAGTGTGTACGCAGGGGTGCGGGAGGGGGATATACTGCATCAGTGTGTAAGCAGGGGTGGTGACAGCTGATACAGAGGCTGAAATAGACCCCGCCCCTCAGTGCACTGTGCACGCTGCAGGTGCACTAACGGGGTACTGAGTACCATTAGAACCGACCGGCCTCCGGCTGCTTATTGAGTCTGGAATGACTTGTCAGCCAGGAACGCAACACCCATTGGGCTCACCGGGCTTCAGCCCCACCCCCAGTCGTGTGTGTCAGCCCCGGCTGAGAGAGCGTCGCGGGCTGGCGACCGTCTAATTGCAGCCGCACCCGAGTACTTCACAGGTCTTTAAAAAAACATTTACTTTTGAATGAGGCCTTTGTTGTGTTTTCACCCCTTCTTGGAGCCACTCTGCCTATGGCAGGAAGACGTAGCCACTCCCCCCCCCCCCAAAATGTGGCTCTAGTTGCCCGCCTGCTGTCGGCCAAGGTCGGATTGATAAGGCAGGCACTCAGGCAGGGAAGGATGGGCCTGTGACTGAGGGCCAGTTGTGAGCTGGTCTTTCTGCTCCTCTCTCCCACCCAGATGGAGGCTTGCACTGTTCTTGCCTGTACCCTGCTGGGCCGGCTTGCTCCTATACGGGACACTGGTCCCTACAGCCATGACATCATGCCAGGAGAGTCGCATTGTACACTAGTTATCTTTATTTAGACCACACCCCTACTTAGATAGGCCACAACCCTTTGAGGTTTGCCCCGGTCCTTTTAGAGCGCCCCTAGTTTTTTTCCCACTTAAAGCCCTGGTGGAAAGACTCTCATGGAATAAGCTAATGTTGGAAGGCTTTCTCATATCGATAGAAGTCAAGTTCCTACACGGCACACAAGCAGCTTCACCGGCAATTTATAATTAAATACATATGGGTCGTAGTGACCAGAGCACTCTGTACATGACCCTGTTGGCTCCCAGTGTCATCCTTAGTATACATACAGTGTCATGCCTGGTAGACTTGATAAGGGACTCCTAGTGATGACCTGTGGAACAGCACCCGCTCAAATTTCTTTTTAAGTGGAGCCTAGTCTTTCGACATTGTATACTCTATGGAGTAGCAGCACGCCAATGGCTAGTGATTGATTCCTTCATGTGCCTTTCAAAATTACCTTTTTTTTTTAGTGTAGTAGTTGTTTATTGATTGATTAATTAAAATCTTTATGAAAAGGTAAATACTCCATTATGTAAATTTGAAATACAATACGTCATTAAAATTCCATTTTACATAGCAGTAAATCTTTAAAATTATATACACTCATTATTAAAACTGTTTAAATAAAACAAATTCATATGTTTAAGAGTTAATGGAGAATATGATCATTATAATGATCAATGTTATATTGTTCTAATTTTTACGATACAATTGTTAAAAATTTTGTCAAAGCAGAATTAATGGGTACATCATCTGGGAAAAGACATCGAATCAATGCTTGTCTGCAAGTCCTTATCCCTCTTTTATTAAATAACTTTTTAATAATGGTAGTCTTTCATTTTTTAGTTCTGGACAGAGGCACAGCAGATATATAATATTTACCTTGGTTTGGTTGGTGATTAGGTTACATTTGTCCCTCCTTTTGCTGTTTTGTTCACGCCCTGGAGACTGGCCCTTATTCATGGAACATCTCACGATCAGCCTAATACATTACTTTCGGCGCACTACTTTTACGATTGCCTCAGCTTCTGGTTTAGAATTGTTGGGGCAAATTTAAGAGAAAGAGACTCAGGGGCAGATTTATGATAACTGGCGCATCCCCAGGGATGCGCCAGTTATTTTGCGCTGCTGCTCCGCCACCCATGGTGCGCCGCATTTACAATGCGGCGCACCATGGGGCAAAAACGGCACAGATGCGTGACGCATCTGTGCCGTAAAGGTGGCGCATTGCTGGAGCTGCGTCAGAAGCGCGACGCAGCTCCAGCAAGGCTCGGGGGTGCCCCATCTTTACAATGCTGCGTCAAGACCTACTCCTGCTTCAAGCAGGCGCAGGGTTTTGACGCAGCATTGGCCTGAAAGAGACACTTTTGCGAGGCGCACCTGCCCCGGAACGCCCACCCTGCGCTGGAACGCCCACAAGTGGCTCAGGGCTTTCCAACGTGACGCATCTGCCTAGATGCGTCACATTGTAAATGGGTTGTAGGGATGCGCCACGTTTACGCTGCAGTTGCGTGACGCAAATGTGGCGCATTCCCGACATAAATCTGCCCCTCAGTGCCTTCCGCAAGCCATTTGGCCGCGCTGCACTGAGTCACTTTCAAAGCACAGGGATGCAACATATTTACAAGAATATGTCGCATCTCTGTGCTTCTCCCAGCGCAGGTGCACAAACTGCTGCCATGCACCGGCGCATTCACCCTTGTGCCATGGTGCACGGATGCCTGCGTCATGGGGAGATTGTTTTTGTGCAGGAAGGGGCACCTTCCTGCACAAAAACAATCACTGCAGGAATGTTCCTCTTTCAATGCGCGCTGTAGAATGCAGCACGCATTGAAAGAGGAAAAAACGAGGAGAAATGAAAACATTTCTCCTCGTTGCGCTGCTTCACAAGCATTTTCAGATGAACGATTCCTCGTAAACCTGGACCTGTGTCTGGTTCCTTAGGTGTTGCGTGGGAACTCCCACAGCAACACCCATGGAACGCCCCTTCTGCGTAAAATGCTGCGTGTAAAGGGCCATATTTAGAAGGACAGGAAAAGCGACGGAGGGTGGCTTTTCCTGTACAAGTACATGTAAATATGGAGCATTTAAATACGCCACCAGTACGTCACAAAAAGTGACGTACTGGTGGCGCCGGGGGCTTGTAAATCTGCCCCGTTGTGTTTATTGGTGGACTCTGGAGCCCACCCCCCTGTTAATGTGCTCCCCCTGTGTGTTTCTCCCTGCACATCACTAAGTGACACTCACCCCTTCGGGACTGCGGGTTTGGTGGCTCTGTGAGGTTTTATTGTTGTCCTCCTCTCTTCAATTAATCTACCAAAGGCTGCCTGCATTCGGTCTTTGTTGGCTGTTCACCTCCTGCCCCCTCGCTGCTTTCAGCGCTGCATTTATAAACTTAAGTCCCAGGACAGATCTTGTGTCTTTTAACGCTTTTAGGGGCTTATTATCAAGGACATTATCGCCGTTTTAGCTGTACTTTTTACCGTTAAAGCTGCAATAATTTTAACGCCCTATCAACAAGGTAGCGCTAACATTCATTAGCGCATGTTAGCTGCCGAATTCCCAATGCCTGGCATCTCAGCGATAAACATCACAAATGAGATGCAAAGTAGGGGTGGCTGGGAAAACTGCATGGGAAATTATCGCTAAGGCAGCTTTGTGATATCAGCAAAGAGCCTTAGCGATAATAATCATCATGTTAACTATGCCTTAACGCAGGAATTTAACGTCTGTTAAATTTGTAACTAAGGCATACCTAACATGGGAGGTGGATTATGCTGATATGACCGCAGGGTCGTATCATCAAGGTTATTGCCATTTTGAATGCAACATTGCTGGTTTTCCAGTGATGTTGGCCCTTTTCCCTGGATATTGCTGTAATATTATTGCACTGGAGTAATGCATTGTTGATAACGCGCTAACCAGGCGATAAATTCCAGTGATAAATATAAAAGCGCTGTGGGATATTTATTGCTGTCTGTTGCTGATATGCCCCTTAATTTTAAAGCAGTTCCGCTTGTCACTGCTTTAATAACATTAACTTACAGAACAGATTTTGGGTGTGTCTACGCATTTAATTTAATAGTAAAATTTTTGTTTTGCAATCACTCCATGCGTGTTTTCAGGCTGTCTACCATATCCTGTCCATTTTGCTTCTTTTCCCTCCCGCTTCTGTCTGTGTTAATCTCCCTCTTCCCGCCCAAATTTCAGTTTTTCTTCGCGATACGCCGTCTGTTGCTGATATGCACCTTCATTTTAAAGCAGTACTGCTTTTATAACATTAACTTACAGAACAGGTCTTGGGTGTTTAACGCATTTTTTTAATAGTAAAATTTTTGTTTTGCAAGCACTCCATGCGTGTTTTCAGGCTGTCTATTCAGGGGCGTAACACAGATCCCCGCAGTGCGGGCGGCCCATGCTCCAGGGGCACCCCCACTCAACGGAGCAAGCAAGCAATTCTCTTCAAGACTTCATGAATTAAATGGTGCGCGCATGCCACGGCCTCTTCATTTATTAGATGGTTGGTGTGCATGCGCACGCTGGGGCCCGGCCGGGCCTCTGAGGCTTCCGCTTTTCAAAATTAGATAGCGTGCAGTTGTCTCCGCGGACACAGGTCTGTGAAAGAAAGTGAGGCATCTGATGGCCCCTGCCTGCATCCAGTGATGTGCACGGCCTCTGCCAGCCCCGCAGGTCAGTACTGGAGGAGACTCAGATTTGGGACAGTGTGTGGCTCTCTCTTGAGCGTGCCCAGCCTCCTCACACCCCGTGGCCTTGCCCGGAGCTGCGCACACACCCCTCACACTTCCCAGAGAGTAAGTAGAAGGCGGGCACCTCGGCGCCGTAGGTCATGTAGTTGCTGTAGCCATGCGCAGAGGAGTAGGGGCTATGAATGTTTTACTCTCTTTGCGGCTGCCCTCCAGTGGGGTGCCGGTGCTATTTGTCAAGGGTCACATGGTTTCGTGGCTTGATATAGCTGAGATAAGAACTTTGGTGTGCTGGTTCCACAGGTGACACCTAATCACGAGACACAGTGCCCTCTCTGCATTGGAAAAATGGCACGGGTGCCCCTTCTGAATAGTCTCCAGGTCTCCACATCCCTCTCCTCCCCATCCCCTGTGAGGATGTTTATGACCTGGGCCATGTGATGTCTTTTCTAGTTTGGGTAGGTATAGGTGGGCATTGCGAAGGCCTCTTGGCTACCCCGCCTCCGCGCAGCAGCATTGGAGCAGGCAAATGAAGCTACGTTGATGGTCAGGAGGATGGGCACTGGGCAGAAGACTGGGGGTGCACTTTGGAGGGGCAACAGGGAGGGGCGTAGCACTTCCATGCACAGGGATCGTGTTTGTGCCTGCTTTCATGTTCCAGGGTACAGGGCTCCATCGATTAACATATAAACACACTAGTCCGTTCAGAGGCGAGTCCTGCGCTTGCTTGGTCTGGGGGGCAGTGGGCTCTGGAGATAGGCTGCAGAACAAACTATGGTCTTCAAGGCACAGGCAGCTCAAACCCTCTGCATGCACCTCCTTGGCAGGTCACTCGAGTGTGGCCCAGATCAGGGTTTGGTGGCAGCTGATAGACCGTGCAGGTTCACCTGCTCGTTTTACCATACTCACCTGGGCCCATAAAACAACATTAACACTTTGAACAGGTGACCCTTTCCCTGCGTCTACCAAGTTTAATTTACCTACTAGGACCTATACCATTGACTTACCAATCTTTGTCGCTGGTACCTAAAGTCCTAGGGGTTCCATGGAGTTAGCACAAATAGGTATTATAATAACTTTTGCATTTACCTTTAAAATAACCACAAACTCGGGAAAGGTTTAAACACTTTAAGAAAATTCATAAATGTCAATGTCCACAAAAATTCAATTAAAGCTTGTCCAATTAGAAGAACAACAATGAAAGCGAAATGTGCGAAGATTTGATAAGAACTGTCATTAAGCATTTGAACATAGGCAAGGTAGAGATAGGGAGACAATACAAGGACAAACCCACATGGATTTTATAATTACCTAGAATGGTATGACGACCAACCCTGGCCATGGGCTGGGACAAGAAAACAGGACTCCCGAAGGTTCAGGTGCCATGTGTGTTTCATGTTTATGTTGTTTCATGTTTATTTATTTGTTTGATTAATTAATTAAAATCTTACAAACGGATAAAAATGTATACAATACTTAAATACTGATGCATTGCATATATTCAAATACTTCCCATAAAACAATAAAAAGAAGTCTGACCCATAAAAATTGTTCCATTAATCAACTTGACAGTAATTGCACAAAAATTCAAACACCAGCGTCCAACTTTTTCTTGGCCAATATAAGAAATTTCACAAATGCTGAATTAATTGCTAAATCTTCGGGATCTAAGCTTGCCATAAGAGCCTGTCTACAGGTCCTTATACCACGTTCATTAAATAGTTTCTTGAGAACAGCTTTTCTTTCGACTTCCAGGTTCGGGCAAAGGCACATTAAGTGTATGATGTTTTCTTGACCAGATTTACAAAGCATACACGCCCCGAATTCTTCAGGTCTTTTCCATGGTGCCAAATGACATGAAACTGGAAAGATACCAAACCTAGCATTCATAAAGATTTGTTAATTTTTTTTCGTCCATGATGTTTGCAAATAGGTTTGGATCTTCTTTTTCTTAAAACCATTTACTATTGGCCATGCATGGTGTCTTTTAGTAAAATTATCTTTGTCCTTTATCAAAGAAAGATAGTCCGTGATTTTGTTTATTGTCTTCTTGAAACTCTCCTGTTTGATCGTGTTGTTCCAAATAGGAGCTAAACCATAGTCCTTGATTGCCGATTTTAGATAGGCGAAAATAGTTAGGGAACGGTTGGTGCTTGCTTCTTGCCAAAGAAGGCGGGACATTTCGTTGTCATAATCATTTTTAATTCTGTTCCACACCTTCATTATGTTTCCCTTTCATGCACAAGATTGGTCGTTCAGACCAAATTCCAACCTTACTTGTGATTGTGAGGCATTCTTACGGAGTGAAAATAAATGACGATAGGTTTTTGCTACCGAAGTATTGATAATCTCTGCATCGCTCCCATTGAGCACCTCACTCCCATATGTTAGGGAAGGCAATAGTTTAGCAGATATTGATTTTAATAGAGGGCGGTAGGACAAATCTCCAATGGATTTCTGGACAGATCTAAATGCGGCGGTAATGGAATTCACTTTCCTTGTAATTTCACTTTTCTGATGAACGAACTTACCATTATCGCTGTAAGTTACTCCCAAGTATTTGTAATCATTTACTTGTTCCAATTTTTTACCTTCCAAAAACCAGGTATGCACATACTTTAAACGTACATTTTTGGTGATTACCATGATTTTAGTCTTTGCATCATTAATGTGCATACCGTTTTCCTTGGAGTATTTAGATATGCCGTCGATCAGTCGTTGCATCCCCACCTTTGTATAGCTCATTAGAACAACATCATCCGCATATAGCAGGTTTGATATCGGAGTTTGAGCCAGCCTTGGCGGGTGGGTATTAATAACATTAAGGTCAGAGGTGAGATCGGATAAAAATAAGTTAAAAAGTAGGGGAGCTAACACACAGCTCTGTTTAAGCCCATTCGATGTTGAAATAATTTTAGTCACTCTAACCCAAGTATCAGAATGCAAAAGTTTAATCATTTTTAACAGTTTGGCTTGAATTCCTTGTTTTGCAAGCTTGGTCTAAAGAAGCTCACGATCAACACAGTCGAAGGCAGATTTAAAATCTACAAAACACAAATATAAAGGTAGATTTGCAATTATTGCCTTTTCAATTAATATTGCTAAGATTAAAAGATGTGTTGTTGTGCCAAGGCCTTTGACAAAGCCTGTTTGGTTTGGGGGTATTACCTGCACTTCTTTTGCCCACTCAGTTAGGTTCGTTAAAAGAATATTGGCAAACAACTTTGCATTTGAATCCTGCAAGGTAATTAAACGGTAATTTTCTGACTGTTGCCAGTTGCCTTTTTTAAATATTGGGATTATAAGCGAGCCTTTCCACGAGGTTGGTATTTCCCCTCTCTCGACCACATCATTAAAAACAGCTGTAAGATGATCTGACCAGAAGTCGGGCGATTCTTTAAATAATGCAAAGGGAATGCCATTCGGCCCAGGGGCGCCATCTTTTTGTTTTTTTATCAATCTTGCCACTTGACCGGGAGTTATACTCACGTCTGTCACTCCTTCTTTGCAATTCTTTGTTAGAGAACTTTCCACATTAGGTTGTATCAAAGTTCCTTGGTTTGGATTGAGATGAGTTTGTAGAAAAGTTACCCATTTTTCTTCGGATAAACTTGATCCAATTCCCAGATTCTTTGGTCTAGATAAGCAATTAATAAGTCTCCAGAACTCCCTTGAATTTGCCATTGAGCTTGCATGGAATATTTTTGTCCATAGGTCCTGTCTTGCTTTATTCTTTTCATTCCATATCAGTTTCCTTAGTTTACAATTGATATTCGCCAATGAGGCTCCTATATCTTTGTTAGACGGAGTCCTCTTTAGGTGTCTTCTCAGTCTGTTTCGTTGCCTTCTAAGTTTCCTTTTAGCATGAGGTAAAAAGATCGTATTTACTGCATCTTCCCCTTTTTTGCAATATGAGCTTTTCCTTTCTTGGGTGATTATGGATGGTAAATTATCAGTGACTACTTTGTGTGTAAAGTTTTCCCATTGTTCAATGGGATTTAAACTTTCTTCGACCATGGCATCCATCAACAACTTTTTTGCCCTTACAGTGATCTTGTCCATGTCTGCCGGTTTCCATGTTAGTTTCGTATAATTAGCAGAACAGATTTCTCCAGTAATTGTCAGGAAAGATTTAGATTTTGTACATATTATGTTGATGTCGTGATTTGCTGGCTGTGGTCGCTTTCCATCATCTTGATTAAGGAGTAGGATATCACCTTATAAAATATAGATAAAGACGTCAGGGTGTAATCAATTCGGGAAGAGCAATTTTTTGAATGAAATGTGCAGGCCGGCAGAGAATCAGTAGGAAATCTGCTGTTCAATGTTCTTAGACCTAACGCTTCCATATCCCACACCAAATTTATCCCGATTTTATTAGATCGACTAATGTGATTAGGGTCCATTATTGGGTCAGGGATTGCCCATTGTTGATTTTAAGATTGCACAAATTCGCTTCGTGCTAGGGGTGTTAGCAAATTGACGTTAAAATCCCCTGTAACGATATAGTCAGCTAGAGGCTCATCTAATATTTGTTCTAGTAATAGATTATTTAAGGCACTGATCAGCGTATTCTTTAAAGACCTGTTCAGAGGTAAATATACATTTACTAGAGTGAAAACTTTATTCGAAATATTTATTCCAGGTTTAGAATGGATTTTTAAGGCCTGAAGGTTAGGATTGAACGTGAAAATTAACTCATGTTTCGCATTAAGTTAATTTGATACAAAAATTGCTAATCCTCGACAGGGCGACCAAATTTCTGATGTTTTACAGCTGGTTCAAAGTAACCCGTGTGATGTTTTAACGTAAAGGGGTCTATTGCTCATGTTTCCTGCAGTAATATTATATGGATTTCCGTTGAAATACTTTGGATTTTAGCTTCCATCCGCTGACCGGAGATGCCATTAATATTCCTTTTTAAAAAAAAAATTTTTATTGACAGCACAAGCAAGCATTCATTACAAAAATAAAGCATTTTCGAAGAATAAAAAATTATAGTACATACAATTCCTTAAAGACTTCATCAAATAGCGAATAGGCAAAGAATTTACAGTGTATCAAAGAAAAATGCATCAGTTTCGTCTTAAGGCTCATCGTGTAGGCTTACAGCCAGCTTTTAAACCGAAAGTTAATCAATTAAATATGAATTCCCAAATGTTAATGGCTGGGTTCATTGATAGTCATAGTCAGTGTAGAGCTAAACAGTAAAAATCCTACTCGGAAAAGCGATAAATCCAGGTCCCAAAATAGTAAAGTGAAGGAGATTGGAGCTATTCACAGATCTAATACAGGAAAATAAAAAAAGGGATTGTTCATTCGAGAGTAGGGAACAAAATACCCCATAATTTATCCAATTTCTTCAAAGAGCAATTCCCTCGAATGTTTGCGGATGAGAATTCCACATCATATATCTCATTTATCAAAAACCACCATTCAGTTACCAATGGTGGTTTGTCTGAGATCCAAGCCCTAGCAATTATCAATCTGTCACAGGAAGTTAAAATAAACATTAAGTCCCTTTAAATAGCAGTATTTGGTTGTATTCCCAAAAGTATCATCTCGGCAGAGAGTTTACCACAGAATATTTTTTTCAGTTTCAGCACTTTTTCTATTTCGTCCCAGAGTGTTTGTAAAGCCGGGCATGAGAAGATTATATGTACCAGATCAGCTGCTAGTAGGTCACATTTTGGGCATTTTGTACGTTCGGATAATGCATTGTTCCCTGACCACTTAGAAAAGTGAAGCGGCGTGTAGTATAGCTGGCATACAGTCTTGTAAGATTGAAGTTTTAAGCTAGAAGAGTGAGTTAAAGAGTTGATGTTATGGAAGAAAGTGGAGATATTGAGCGCGGAGATGGGCATTCCTAAATTAGTAGTCCATTTCTGTGCGAGTATAATGCAATCATCAGGTTTATATTGGCAGAGACATTTGTACCCTAAGCTGATTATATCATTATTTGTTTCCCCGTAAATACCAGTCCATATTTCTGAGTCTGAAATTTCCTTAAATTTCATTTTATTCACGAATAAATCACGTATCTGTGTGTACTTGAATAGCGCATTTTCCGGTAGTTTATAAAGTATTCTTAAGGTATCAAATGTTAGAAAACCTGATGATCCATATGATTCAGAAAGTTGGTTTATACCATGATTAGCCCATATTCTAACTATTGTATCGCTAAAAATCTCAGGTAAACTCGGGTTATTCCACATGCTTAGCTTAGAGTGAAAAAACGTCGTTTTATTGGTAGCCATGATGGTATTCCATATATGAACCGCATCTTTAGCGGTCTTAAACTTCACGCGTTTGAAATAGTTCGGGTCGAATTTACCCCAAGCATAAATTGGTGAAAAAAATAAGGGTAACTAGAGGAAAAAAGACTACGTATCCGACCCAGAAAAGAAGCGTAAAAATAAAATGTAAAATCGTGGAATTCAAGGCTGCCCTTGATGGCTGTTAGTTTGAGGAGAGAAAGAGCTCTGCGATTTTTCTTGTAGCCCCAGATATAGCTGCCTAGAATACCATCCAGTTTTTTAAAGAATAAGTTGTTAACAAAGAGAGGGATAGACCTAAACAAATACAAAAACTTAGGCAGGATATTCATTTTTATAAGGTTGATTCGTCCAAGTAAATTTAAGGGAACCTTATGCCATTTTTTGAGAAGCCCTGTTGTCTCCTTCAATAAGGTATCATAGTTTAGAGCCATAATTTCTTTTAAGTTAGATGTTATTTTAATACCCAGGTAATTCGCGGTATGACAAACTCCCAAGACTGGGGCCGGCAGCTTATAGTTAACAACGATTTGAGTTTTGTTCAAATTTAGTTTGTATCCCGAAACCGTCAGCTTCCTTAATAATCCCAGCTATAGCTTTCAGCACGTCAGATGTATAAATTGCCAGATCGTCTGCGTAAGCAGTAATTTTGAGGGAGTTATTACCATGAGTAAATGGTATAATACATTCTTGAGTCATTATCTATACTAATATAATAAAGAGAGAGCCCAAACCTTTGAGGCGGGTAATCTCAGGAACCACAGCACCAATCAAAACACCCAATACAGCTTTGGAAAGGGCAGTTGCAGCAGAAGGACATAGGCTATGCAGACGCCCACCATATACATTTAAAAGGTAAAAGAACCGTGCCAGCAAAGTAGTCCCTTGTGGGCATGTCTGCATTGTGCTGTGGGAGGGCGTGACAATCGCTGGGGGCATTCCGTCACAAGTGTTGTTTTTTCTTCCCAGGTTCTATACATTCCTGCTCCTTTTAAATAGTAATTCAGTGGAGGTCCCATTCTCTTAGGACCACCCCAAGCACAGTTATGGGCAAAAATACAACTAAAAGGTCCTGCAAAGCATTATGGGATAAGATTAGCATCAATTTTAGCATTCATGAAAGGGTTTCAATGTTTTTGAATTTTACTCATCAGGGACATCTTGGGACGACGAGGTGAACTGCAGCTTGATGTATAATATTTTAAATGCTATTGCATTTGCCTCATCAGGGACATCTAGGGACGACGAGGTGAACTGCAGCTTGATGTATAATATTTTAAATGCTGTTGCATTTGCCTCATCAGGGACATCTAGGGACGACGAGGTGAACTGCAGTTTGATGTGTAATATTTTAAATGCTATTGCATTTGCCTCATCAGGAACATCTAGGGACCACGGGCCTTATTTATGAAGGCCTTGCGCCGCCGGTGCGTCACTTTTAACATGGGAAAAAGTGACGCACCGGCGGCGCAAGGCGTTCATAAATAAGGCCCCATGAGTTGAACTGCAGCTTGATGTATAATATTTTAAATGCTATTGCATTTGCCTCATCGGGGACAACTGGGGACGACGAGGTGAACTGCAGCTCTTTGTAGAATTATTTGGATACTATAATATTCACTTCCCACTACTAATCTCGTCCCATAATGCTTTGCAGGGGCTTGACCTCAAAATCATCACCTCTCTCACTGCTTGCTGGAAGCTAATTTCACTTTTGTGAAATTACTATATCCATTTTAGCATGCAGAAATACTTGTTATTTTACCTTGAATATATGAGGTTTCTGTTTTAATAATTGGAAATCTGACGGAACAAAATATTGTGGATTTATTGTACTAAGTTCACGCCAATTCCGCCCACCCCTACTTTAAATACCCCTGCACCCCATAATTATAACCCACCCTTACTCTATAAAATACCCCAACATCCTTAAACACTAACCCATCTTAACCCTATAAATATACCCTGTACCCAAAAACCCAAACCTATCCCTAAACCCTAAAAATACCCCTGTATCCCAAAACCCAAACCTAGCCCTGAACCCTATAAATACCCCTGTACCTTTGCATGTTATTAGCGATAAACATCGCTGACATGCAAAGCGGGCCCCAAACCACTCGCTATCGCCTAAAAGCTGTTGCTAACATCAGTTAGCGACAGCTTGCTAATAGGGCGATAGAATTATGTGCAATATGGGCGATATGATTTGTGCTGGTGCACAGTGAAAAGTTCTCAATAAACATACAAAGATGAGAGAAGTTGTTCAGAGGTTTATTCATTGACACCCCATCCATCAGCTACCTCAGGAGTAGCTGACTCTTGAAGAACATCCATAACCACAGCATTCTAGGTTCCACAGAACCTTCACAAATGTAGAAGATAGAGAGAGGACACTACACATCTTCTTTCTTATAACAAACGCTCAATCTCAAAATTAAATACAACAAACAAAAATGAAATACAGAACAAGAAAATGATTGAACAATGCAGTAGATACAACTTAACTTATAAAGGGGCCGATTAGGATGGCGGTTTTTCCGCATCCTCCGGGCCGGCGGAAGTGTCCGCCGGCCTGGAGGATGCGGAAAAACCGCGGCGGAGACTCCAAAGACCCACCGCCAAATTAGGATGGCTGGTGGGTCTGGAATTCAGTCCGCCGCTTTTCCGCCACGGTCGGCTTCCGACCGCGGCGGAAAAGCTATAACATGGCAGGCGGTGTCTATGAGACACCGTCCGCCATATTATGATGTGTGTGTAAATATGCTTTTCCACGGCGGCATTGCCGCCATGGAAAAGCATACGGACCTTCACTTCGGGGGCCCGTTGCGGGCCCCCTGGGTGAAGGGGTGGTGGTGGGTGCACATGGGGGGTACCTATGGTACCCCCCTGCATTTGCGTGCACAATGCAGCAGGCACCGCACGGTGCCTGCCGCTTTGTGCACGCAAATGCTGTGCATGCATTTTTTACATTGGGGCGGGTGCAGCTTGAAGCTGCACCCGCCGCAATGTTAGAGATAGAGGATGTGACCGCCACCCTGGCGGTCACATCCTAATCAGATCGGAGGGAACGCCGCAGCCCATGCGGACGTTCCCTCCTCCTCAGGGGTCGCGGACGGACTCAAGTCCGTCCGCGATCCTAATCGACCCCAAAGTCTTTAACCGCATGCGTGAGGGCGGAATTCCGCCCGTACGCTGAGATTTTTCAAAGCGCACTTTACGTGACGAGCTGGGCTCCTCATCAGCGTGCGAGGAGGCTACCTGATGACGAGCCCAACTCGTCATCAGTGTGGAAGGGGTTAAGATAGTTAAGAGTTTTCTTGACACGAGTGCTACTCCTGATTTGAGATTCTTCAGATTCATTAGAACAGGATGAATTACAATTGAACAGATTCTTATTCAAAGTGCATTCTTTAACAATGGCTACACGATTTAAATTCCAAATCTTGCCATTCTCTAATTTTACAGAATTCTTAAAACATTTAATGACATGCATAGGAGCAGAACATTTTGACCAAGATGAAGCTCCAACAGGTGCTCTGACCCTAACCAAATCACCAACCATTACTTTCCCTTCCTTTACTCTTTTCCTTTCATCAAAACAAATTTTGGGGCATATTATCAAGGGCCTGAATTCATGTGTTAGAGACCTTTTCCGATTGCTAACGCATGAATTAATTATCGCCCTATTATCAATGCGTCGCTAACTCCGGTTAGCGACGCATTTCATGCGTTTTTCATCGCCCCCACGCTGGGGACGATGAATAACGGTAATGAGATGCAGGGTGGGCGTTCCCACATCCAACCACATGTAAAATGTGGTTGGAGGTGGGATTGCCTTATTCACAAGGCAGGCGTTGGGAGAAGGAGACTTGCGATAAACGCGTCTATCACAGGTCTGCAAACTCCTGCTTTTGGTACGTGTTAGGCATTGCTAACATGAGGGGGTGGATCATAAAGCTGAATCCACCCCCCCCATATTATCAAGGCACACATTAGCTGATGAAAACAGCGCTTGTTTTGATGCGCTAATGCGACTTATCGACGATTTCACATCGCCTGTTGGCTTTAGTGTTGAGAATACGCTGCTAACAGGTGATGTGAAATCGGCGATAGATTTTCCACGTTATCAACGCTGTGCGATATTTTTTGCACAGCGTTGATAATATGCCCCTCTGTTTTTAAAACGGAGTCTCTCTTCTCTGATTCTCCAATCTCCAACACTATTATCTTTAACCACTTTACCCCAAACATCCATCATGGACATAAACTAGTATTTGGAGTTCTTTTTTTTATTTATTTTTTTATTATTGAAGCACAAAAAACACATGAAAATACACATTGCAGAATTGGTTCTTAAAACCAAAAAGGAAAAACAAACTTTACAAAAAAGTAACATTGCACATCCCTATAGACAGTCTAATAATAGGCACTTATGTAGCGGTTTACAAAATAAAAGTAAATATCAACAACAATAACAACAGCACACGAATCCATCAATACCCCATAATACAATAAATCTCTTTAACCGACCCATTCAGCCACCGGCGCCCAAATCCTGGTTGCTAATTGCCGGCTCCTCCCCCCTTTACAAGAAAATACAGAGAATTCTAACCTATGCAGGGCTAACAATCTTGCTCGCCATTGTACAAAAGTTGGGGCTTCCACGGACAGCCACTGAAATGTAATACATAGACGTGCCTGGGACATGGCAATGAAAAGAAAAGCGGATTTATAAAAAGAGTGAGTACTAACCAAGCTATTGCCCACATCAACCCCGAATATTACCAATGCTGGAGTCAATAAGCAATTTATCTTAAGTACGGAGTTGATAAAATGCTCGATGTCAACAAAAAACCCTGCCAATACTGGACAAGCATAGAGCATATGTATTATCTCCGCGGTTGTTGAATTACAACGAGCACAAGTATTACCCTTCCTAGCACCCCATTTTGCAATTTTCATTGGCGTGTAGTAAAGATCTAACATGGCATATAGCTTTGGGTCTTCAATGAGCCTGATACAATGACCTTACTAGCAAATTCCATTACCGGCACTAAGTCAATACCTGTCCGTCCTAATTTAGTTTCCCACTTGGCATTTTGTACTGCCAAATCATCGGGGAAAGTTGATACTATATATTGATAAAGTACCCCTATTCTACTCCTTTTCCCAATTATCTCAATAATTGATAACTTGGTAAATATAACTGGTAAGGTCTTCGATTGTTTATAAACATAGCTTTGTATTTGCAAATATTTAAAAAAACTCGCGCTGAGGTAGTTTATATTTATTCCTGATATCACTGTATGTTAAAAGTTGCCCATCCTCCACTAGGTCAGCCAGCATATAGGCACCCTTCCTTTGCCAACCAAGCATTACTTGGTCTTGAAAAATGCTAGGAAACACTCTACTGCTTTTAAATGGTGTATAAAGATTCAAATTTGGGATATCCAAATGTTTCCTGATTTTCCGCCAAATAGAGCATGCAGTAATCAGAACTTTGAAGCGTGTCCTTTTATAATAGCTAGGCTCCAAAACTTCCAACAGTATACCCTTGGCCGCTTCACCCAGTCCTAACTCATATATAGTAGGTTGATTGGCCATCGGAACAATCGCCCTATCTCCACATATCAGCACTCCCATAGTTTGGAGCATTGCTGCCCAATAAAACATAACCAGACTGGGAACCGCCCAGCCCCCCCTATCTCGGGGAAGATCCATCCACTTAGCCGCTCTTCGCGATCGCCTATAACCCCACAAAAACCTGCTACACACCCTCTCTGCCTTTATCAAACTATCTTGAGAAAATAACAATGGAATAGTTCTAAACAAATATAAAAGTTTCGGGAGGACCATCATTTTGAGAACACTACAGCGTCCATACAAAGATAAATGTAGATTGTCGAGTCTCTCGAGTTTAGTGTTGACTGCTTCTATCATTGGGAGGATATTTAGATCCGGGATCCTATCGACTATGGAACTTATCCATACCCCTAAATACGTAGCTTCAGATACAACTGGGGCATCAGATATAGGCATATCGGGAGTCTGAACCACCTGCGTTTTTTAAACATTCAGCTTATAACCCGACACCGCTCCAAACTGATTGGATCATTCCTTCAATGCCAAAAACGCAGATGGAACATCGGATGTTATCACAACTATATCATCTGCGTATGCTAGCAGATTGTAGCAGATGCCACCAGCCCTAATAGGAACTATAGCCTGATTGGCCATAATTTTAGAGAGAAACGGATCTATATATAGGGCAAACAGCAGGGGTGAGCAGGGACACCCCTGCCGTGTGCCCCTAGTAATAGAGAAGAAATCAGTCTGCTGCCCTGAGATACGCAGTTGGGCCCTTGGGGAATAATACATAGCAGAAACCGCATGTATAAATCCATCTGGAAAGCCCTTCCATCTAAGTACTGCCCACATAAACCCCCAGGAGACCCTGTCGAACGCCTTCTCGGCGTCCAACAGGATCAACCCGAGTGGAGATTTCGTGACATGTGCCCAGTCTAACAATGCAATGGAGCGTCTTACATGGTCCGCTGTGTCCCTGCCTGGAATAAATCCATGCTGATATATGGAGACCAGCGGGGTGATCACTTGCGCGAGTCGACAAGCCAAGATTTTAGAATAGACTTTCGAATCTCCATTGATTAATGATATCGGCCTGAATGATGACGGCAGCAACTCTGGTTTCCCTTTTTTCTTGAACAAAACTATAGTTGCATTTTGCCATGATTCCGGCACTATGCCCTTCTGTGCTGCCCTTAGGACCTCAAGAAAAAAAACTTTAATCTTGTCCAGAAAAATTTTATAAAATTCCAGGGGAACCGCGTCTGGGCCACAGGCCTTGCCGTTAGCTAAAGATTTAACGGCCAATTCCAACTCCTCCATTTGGATGGGAGAACCTAAAAATTCAGCCTGTTCTTGAGAGATTTTGATTGTCTCCATATCAATAAGATACTCCTCCACGGCCCTCTCAATATCTGATCTAGGGGTATCCTCCCTATCTTCCGTATACAAAGAGGAGTAAAAATCCAAAAAGACTCTAATAATTGCCTCCTGGGTATCATGTATTATTCCATATTGATCTTGGATTTTCACTACCTGATTCTGTATACTGCGCTGGCGAAGTCTCTTAGCTAAAACCCTGCCAGAATTCTCCCCAAACTCAAACATCTCTGTACGATATTGTAGGTACTTCGATGCAAGATCCTTTCCAAGTGGCTCCAGTAATTGAGCTTTCAGAATTGCTACTTTTTGTTGGCTCGACTGAGTGTCATAGCCATTCTTAATGTTCAGAGTCAATTCAATTTCTGCCTCTCTTAGCTCCTCAATGCACCTACGCATCTGTTCTTGCTCACACTTCCATCTGAACGAGGTGAAGCTTTTGGTTTCCCCCCGTAGTCCAGCTTTCAATGTATCCCATACCACTTGTTCAGATGATGCTGACCCAATATTTATGTTTAGAAACTGAGCTATCCACTTTTTAATATGGGCCCGATACTCATCTTCGCAAAGCAGCTTCCTTTCAAACGTCCACTCCCTAGGGGGTTTCCTAATTCGAGGCCATTCACACTCTGCTATTATTGGATTATGGTCTGACATAAGTCGAGGAAAACAAGAAATAGAAGAAACAATTGCCACCTGTACTGTGAAGAAAACATAATCTAACCTAACATTTTTATTATGGGGAATAGAGTGATGGGTGAACCCATCTTCCATTTTATTATGTAGGAACCAAAGATCAACCAAACCATGCTCCTGAAGGAGAGTCCGAAGCGCTTTAAATACTTTTGGCTTTCTACCCACATATTTAGAGTCACTAACTAAATCAAAATTACTTAAAGTATTAATATTCATATCACCACATAATAAAAGTGGGGTAGGCCAAGCTGCCAATTCCACATTTAGCTGTTGCACCACCTCAGGGTCGTCTAAATTCGACCCGTATACATTACAGATCGTTAATTGTTTGCCCCCTATAGAAACTTCAGCTATGGCCCACCTACCCATTTTATCCCCCAATGTCCTTTTACAGGAGCCTAAACCCCGCTTCATAAATATAGCGACCCCTCTAGTCATAGAAGTCTGTTTAGAACAAATAAGAAGCTCATATCCAACCAACCTAAGGAGATCGCGCTACCCCCATGGTACATGAGTTTCCTGTATGCAAAGGATGTCTGCTCGCATTAAATGAACAGTTTTAGCAAAGAGAGCCCGCTTTTTAACATCATTAAGACCGCATACATTCCATGTACATAGAGTCAATTTATCCTGCCCCATCATAAAAAAGAAAAAAACTCAGAAACCAAAACAAGATGTGCTTATACTCAAACTGTAATACCATTACTGCAATGCGAACAAATACTCTTTTTGTTTTTTTCACCCCGTCCCCACCCCCCCTTATGCCCTCCCACCCACACCCATTCCCTCCCCTCCCACACCTCGCACCCCCACCACCCATAGTAGGGCTTAAGGACCAAGTCCTCAGTGATGTTGCGATGCTATAACCGTGTCCCCCCCCCCGTCGACTTCCCTACCAACGCCTGTGCCACCTCCCTTCGACTCTTCTCCTTGCACCATATTTCCATACCTGAATCATCCAGATATTTAAAGGTACCAAATAGAAAAAAGAAAAAGAAAAACTTTTTCAGGTCCATAAAGGAGAGAAAGAAAAACGTTTTTTTTTTCTTTTTTTAAAAGACCCTCACACAATTACACGCTATTAAGTTTCATAGCCTAATCATAACGATCATCCTCTATGTCGCAGCTAATATCGTAGTCATGAAGAAAGAGATTTGAGGGTACTCAATTATAACAAAGATAAGCATTTGAAAGGACAAATCTTAGGAGTTGAGGTCCGTGGGAAAAGAAGTAGGCACTTATTAACATAAACAACCAATGCATTAAGCTGGTGATCCACAGCTAAGTGCAAACTATGATCTACGAACAAATTGAGCCAGTCAACAATAGAGAGAAAAAAAAAAAAGAATTTTCACATCCAAACAGCACAAACGCTATATATTTTGCAATTTATCTTTTGGTGTGCTCAGCCACCTCCTTTAAATAGTCCTGTGCTAAATTGCAAGATGTGAAGAACCGTGTTTTCCCATTCACAATTACTTTTAGCTTTGAAGGATTGAGCAGGAACACCTGGGCCCCTACTTCTTGGAACGGAGCCATTAATTTTCGCATTTGCCATCGTTCTTTGACAGTCGTTGGGCAAAAATCTGGGCGAACGAAGAACTCACATCCCAAAGCGGCTCTTTTCTTCTCCGGCCTTGCTAAATCATACAGGGCCTCACGTAACAGGTAATTATTCAGACAGATTAGAATCGCCCTTGGATAAAGATTCTGACCGCTTTGACCTTCCTTGCCCCGATTTCTCAACACAAAAGGGAATCTATAAGCACGAATTACTTCAACTTCCCAATTCCAAGTACTTAATTCAGGAAAAGCTTGCTTGAACAACTGTACAATAAATTTGCGAGGGTCTGCACCCTCCTTCGATTCAGCTATTCCTAGCACGCGTAAATTATTACGGCGTGCCCTGTTCTCTAAATCCGTGAGCTTCCACTCGACGTCAGACTCCGATCTTTGCAGAGACTCCACAACCCTCTGTTGTTTCACTAAAGTATCTTCAACTGAGGAGACTATCTCCTCAACTTCAACCATCCTCGTAGTTACTTCAGCACAGGTTTTGACCAGCCGTCTCACGGTGTTCTGTAATTTCCTTACTGCTCCTTGCGTGCGTAAGCCCTCCGCTTTCGTCTCGGTTCAATGAGCCATGATAGTCTTGTAGATTAAGCCAAGGGTTATTGAACCCTCTTCCAGCTCCTCTTCCAACTCCTCCTCTAGGATTAACTGCGTAACCTGCTGAGTTTGATCCAGATGCGCACCGTCCGAAAGATCAGTCGTTTTCCTCACAGTAGACAGTGAGACAGATTGGTCAAACTCATCTCCTTCCAAATCATCTGGTAGGTCCGCCCAGTCACCCAGGTTGCTGGAGCTATCTAACTCATGCTCCTTATCTGACAAAGTTGTTAGATCCGACATAGAATAAAACTTCCCGTCGGCTTCCAGTTCGGCAGTTTTATCAACTGATTCCAACACCGTTCCTGAGCCTGACTGTGCAGATTCATTAACTTCACTTGATGCCACTGTTGCAGCCAAAGTAGGCTCTTTGGCCTTCACAGTTCGTTTTTTGTCGAATATCGCTGCAACAGTTTTCTGCTTCACAGGTGTTTCTTGTACCTGAGGCTGGTGAGCCGCCGAGTCACGGTACTGGCTTTGTATATCTCCTAGTGCACCCTGCGCACCCTGCGCCGACAGTGCTCGGTTAGGTGAGGCTAGCGGAATATCTTCAGACACCACACTCTGAACTTGCTTACTGCTTGCTCCTCCAGGCTTAGTCTTAGTAACCTCCCCCTTAACCTTAAAGTCACTAGCATTTGTGCTTACAGCACCCGGATTTTGCTCTCCAGTAGCTGAAGCCCCCACTGATATTTCAACTACTGCACCGCCCTTGTTCCTAGCAGTGCCCCTGCCTTTCGGTGCCATCCTTTAAGCTAGGGGTTAAATCAAGGCGCAGTACCCCCTCCTTGATATACAGTTATATTGCCGAGTCTCTGTTGTGTTATATTGTTATGCCGCTCACTAACTAACAGTGGTCCAAAAAGAAGCTTTTTGAGAGAAGAAATTAAATCTCGAGACACTTTGGAGTTCTACCTTTAAATAATTCAAAAGTTTTTTTTTTGTTGACATCTGAGGTGAAAATCTGTGTGCCAAAATACATTTCTGCAACTCTTCCTTCCAATCTAGTGTATTTACCGTTGAAAGTTGAATATTTTCCTTTACATTTTATTTACATTTTACATTTTACATTTTATTTTCCTCTGTTAAACCTTTCCACTGTTCCATTTGTTTCTGGATGATACACAGAAGACTTTTTATGCTTGATCCCACAAGATACCAAAAAATCAGACATCATACTAGAACAGAATTAAGGACCATTATCGGATAAAAGACTTTTTGGAAACCCTTCTCTTCTGAAAATTTCCTTCAAAAAAGAAACAACACATGAAGACGTAACTTCCGATACCGATAAAATTTCAACCCATCTTGAGTACAAGTCAATTAACACAATAAGATAGGGAGTGCGATGTTCACCAGCAAGTGGACCAACAACATCAATCGCAACATCTTCCCAAGGACCACTCGGTACATTGCGACACACCATAGGAGCAGTCCGAGAAATAAGGATCTTATCACTTACTCTATATTGCAAACACTGTCTTACTTCTCTTTCAATTTCCAGACCGATACCTGGCCACAAAAAAGAACAATGCATTCTTTCTTTCGTTTTTACAATGCCCAAATGACCTTGATGAGCCTCTTCAATTATTCTCTTTCTTAAAGAGATAGGAGAAATTAATTTTGTTCCCTTTAAAAGAATACCATTTTCCACAGATAGTTCGTTTACTACCAAATGCCAAACCTTAGACAAATTTTGAATTATTTAAAATCAAATTAATCCCCTTAGAAATTTCACTATCCTTTCCATTTTCTTCCAACCACTCCTCCTCAAGTATAACACCAGAAGTGACTTCACAAACATTTACCTCATTTTCATACATTTCTTCCGCTACATCACCTTCAGAAACATCACCAACTAAAGGTGAAAGACAGTCTGCAGTCACATTTTCTACACCTGGTATATAATCCACACTAAAATTGAGGGGCATATTACCAACAACTAGCGATAATTTTTGTCTCTAACTTGTTTAGAGACAAAAATTATCGACGCACATCGGCGATTTTTATCGCAGATAAACCTTGCTATTAGCAAGGTTTATCGCAAATGCGATAAAAAACGGCCGCAATGCATGAATATCGCTGAAAAGTCAGCGATATTCATGCATTATCGAGCAAATGCTCTTAGCCATGTTATCCACCTCCCATTGGTTAACATGGCTAAGAACTGCTCAGAGCAGGTGTTAGCTTTTGGAGATATTCGCGCTTAGCGCGAATATCTCCAAAAGTTGGTAATAGGAGATAGCGATGTTAGCGACTGTTTCCAGTCGCTAACATCTTGGCACGCCCACTTTGCATGTCATTAGTGATAAATATCACTGACATGCAAAGCGGGGCCCAAGATGGTCGCTATCTCCTATTAGCTGTCGCTAACTGGTGTTAGCGACAGCTTGGTAATAGGGAGATAATTTTATCTCCGCTTTCTTGGCTTTTAAAGCCAAAAAAGCGGAGATAAACCTCCTTGATATGCCCCTAAATTCTTGTAATACAACCATTGTCGGCACTGTTGAGAATGATGCGCACATGCCAATTTGTATCATTACTATTCTTCTCATATAATGTCAGCATTTCTGCCAATTGTATGTAAATGTTTTGGAATGCTAATAAAAAGATTAATAAAAAAAATAAAGAAAAATTCTTGTAAAACAATAACCCACTTTCTTATCCGTGAAGAAACACTATCCAAACCTTTTATCGTGAAAATTTCCTTCAATGGTTTATGATCCGAACAAACTTAAAATTTTAAACCCCAAAGAACATTTTTAAATTTCCCGAGAGCCCAAAAGATTGCCAATGCTTCTTTTTCTATCACAGAATAATTTATTTCTTCACCCCTTACGCTCCTAGAAGCACAAGCAATACTATTTTCCTTTCCACCTCTATTCTGTTTTAGTATGGCATAAACCCTTTGAACATGCATGTGTTATCACAAAAGTCTCTTCAAAAGGAACAAATGCTTGTAACTCTAGAGCATCTACCAAATCTTTTTTTTATATCTTCAAATTCCTTTTGACATATGTCTGACCATACAAATTCTTTATTCTTTCCTAGTAAATTTCTTAAATTGATAGGTTTACTTGCTAAATCCTTTATAAATGTTCCATAATATTCTACCATACCTAAAAAAGAAACAACTTCTTCTTTATTCTTTGGAGACACCAAATTTTGTATGGCATCTACCAACTCTTTCTTAGGTGAAATTCCCATAGATGATATACTGTGTCCTAGATAATTAACTTCACTTACTGAAAATTTACATTTTTCATATTTCAACGTCAGTCCAGCAGTTTCCCACCTCCTCAAAACCAATCTCAAAGTCTTGTCATGATCTTCTTGATTGCTTCCATAAATCAGTAAATCGTATTGATAACACCGATTTTATTCCTTTCAAAATAGAGGCCATCACTCGCTGGAAAACCGACACAGCGGACACAAGACCAAACGGCATCCTTTTATACTTAAATGCATCCATAGGAGTAATAAAAGCCGTTAAGTCCTGTGAATCCTGCGTCAACTCAATCCGATGGTGAGCCTGAGTAAGATCTAATGTCGTAAACAATTTTGAATCACCCAAAGAAGTTAATAACTCATCTATATTTGGCAATGGAAAGGTATCCACTATAACCTCTTTATTGAGTGATCTCAAATCACAGCATAATCTTATTTCGCCATTGGGTTTATTCACGACAACAACTGGCGCCAACCATTCTGTTGCCTCTACAGGAGATATAATATCTTGGTCTTGTAATTTTTTTAATTCTGCCTCAACTTTATCTTGTACAGCTATCGTAATTCTCCTTACTTTAGCAATGACATGTACAGCATCTTTCTTCAACTTAATACTATGCTTGTAACCTTTAAGACAACCTAACTCTGAACGGAAAAGTCTTGGAAACTCCTTTATAAAAGAGTTACCATCAGATTCTACTTCTTGAATTTGAACCTGAGGATTTGAATTAGGATTCAACATCACACCCAAGAAACCTTGATGTGACCACCCAATCAAACAATCTCCAATTTTTGAAACATATTTTTCCAACAATTATCTTCTTTTCCATTTCAATAGAGGCATTGAAGTAACCCAACATACTTAGGGAAGTATCACCTTACCCCCCTGGACTTACATCCATTTTGAAAAGCCTGTTTTTCATCTGAAAATATTTTTCATAAATTTCTTTTGAAATAATTGAGATATGAGAACAAGAGTCAAATTTCATTTCTAACTCTATACCATCAATTTTAACTTTTCCACTTGGATGTTCATTACTTCTCTTCTCTTTTACCTGACATATAACCTCCTTTATCTCTTTATTAATTACTTTCCTATCTTTAGATTTACAAAACTTTACAAAATGTCCCTTTTTCCCACACCCATGACACACAAAACTCAAAGCTGGACATAACTTTGAGTTGGCTTTGTGCCCAGTTTTTCCACATCTGAAACATGTTATAGTATTAGACGATGTTTCTTCTTTACTCACATCTTTTACATAGTTTTTGACTTCTTTTACTTGAGAAACACTTTCTTTCACCTTCTCAACTACTGCCTCAGATTTTCCTTTGTCATTTTTTAATTCACTTACACATTTTAACATATGCTTCACCCTTTTTGCCCTACCTATAACCTCTTCTAATGGTGGTTCATCCTTGATCCACAATTCTTCTCTAATTTTATCCTCTCTACATTTTAAAACAAACTGATCTCTTATACGCTCCTCATTAGTTGCACTAAATTTACAAGTAGAGGATAGTTTTCTTAATGCAGATAAATGTTCCTCAACTGATTCATCTTTACCTTGCTCCCTTCTTCCAAAATGGTATCTTTCCATTATTGTGCTCACACGAGGCAAATAATTTTTATCTAACTGTAATAAACATACTTCATACTCATCCAAACCTCGTTGTTCCTGAGGAGATAAGGCTGGTACATTTTTTAATACCTCCTGTCCTTCTCCCCCTAAACAATGTAACAATAAAGAACATTTCCTTTCCGCACTTACATTTGTGCCACATACCCTTGCATAATGTGCAACTTTATTTTCCATTTACTCCATTTCACCTTTGTTTCTCCTGGATCACTTAGAAAAAATGATGGAGTAGTGACATTCTGCATTTTTAAATCTTAAACACCAATAGATTTTACTTATATTCCCCTTCTCTAAAACATCCAATAAATAGAACAATATATAAACAAATCCAGTTACTACTACAATAACCTTAATGAATATATTTCAGAGATGCACAAATATATCCTTATTTCACAACTTTGTTTCGTTTTTTTCTTATGAATCACAGAGCATTTTAAATTGTACTCATTGTTTTCCTTAAATGCTACCTACTGTATGTTTCTTCAATTAACACACCTTACTACTACTTCTTACTTAAATAAACCTAGTTTATCACTCATTTCACATTTTTTAATACCAAAGTCTGAAAACTAAGGGGCATATTACCAAGCAATAGCGATAATTATCGCTATTGCTTGGTTAGCGGGAAAAAAATATCGCCGAGCACCGAGGATTTTTACCGCTGAGATACCTTGATATTATCAAGGTTTATCTCAAAAGCGGTAAAAATCCTGCGAAATGCATGAATATCGCTGAAAAATCAGCGATATTCATGCATTATCGTGACAATGCTCTTAGCCATGTTATCCACCTTCCATTGGATAACATGGCTAAGAACTGCTTTTAGCAGGCGTTAGCTTTTGGAGATATTCGCGCTTAGCGCGAATATTTCCAAAAGTTGTTAATAGGAGTTAGAGATGTTAGCGACTGTTTGCAGTCGCTAACATCTTGGCACGCCCACTTTGCATGTCATTAGCGATAATTATCGCTGACATGCAAAGTGGGCCCCTAAATGCCCGCTATCACCTACAAGCTTGGTAATAGGGCGATAAAATTATCGCCGCATTAGCGGGAAAAAGTCCCGCTAATGCGGCGATAATGCCCTTGGTAATATGCCCCTAATTTCCTTGTTATTTCCTTTCTTCTACTTCACATGCTGTGGCACTCGGTTGAGCAGACTCACACCGCATAGTCCTGAAGTCTTTAAAACTCCTTTTTCACGTGTTATTACTTCCCTTCAGATCCGATATTACCTGTTATTACTTCACTTCTGATCCAACGTTTTCATACATCAGAAACACGAACAGATAAACACTATGGGGCATATTATCAAGGGGGTTTATCTCCGCTTTTTTGGCTTTAAAAGCCAAGAAAGCGGAGATAAAATGATCTCCCTATTACCTAGCTGTCGCTAACACCAGTTAGCGACAGCTAGTAGGAGATAGCGACCATCTTGGGCCCCACTTTGCATGTCAGTGATATTTATCACTAATGACATGCAAAGTGGGCGTGCCAAGATGTTAGCGACTGGAAACAGTCGCTAAGATCGCTATCTCCTATAACCAACTTTTGGAGATATTCACGCTAAGCGCGAATATCTCCAAAAACAAACACCTGCCCTGAGCAGTTCTTAGCCATGTTATCCAATGGGAGGTGGATAACATGGCTAAGAGCATTAGCTTGGTAATGCATGAATATCGCTGACTTTTCAGCGATATTCATGCATTGCGGCCGTTTTTTATCGCATTTGCGATAAACCTTGTTAATAGCAAGGTTTATCTGCGATAATTTCTGACGATGCTTAGCGTTAAAAAATTCGTTGCTAAGCATCGTTAGCGATAAATATCGCTTAACGTTGGTAATATGCCCCTATGATCCTTCCACGCTTTAATGTCACGTGATCTCTTCACGCAGTATGCTCTGCGCTGAATCCTCATGCACGTTCTAATGCGTCATCAAATGTCTTTTACATTCGTGCAAAAATGAGCTCCGCTTCCATACCAACTGCCACAAGCCGCAAGACACTTCCTTATTCACCCGCTCAGAGGAGCTTCGCTTCCACGCTAACTGTCAACTAGCCACGAGACACTTCTTTATTAATCCGCACCAATCCACAAATGATTTACGAGGTATCTTTTCAAATTATTTCCTTCCCTAATTTATTTTAAAATCTGCTGCTGGGGAAGGTTCTACTTCCCGCTTGTATTTCAGCCGCAGGAGAAGGATAAACAACACGCTGTTTACTCTTTGCCCAAATAAATATCCACACTCGTTTCCGTTTTTACTTCGACTATCTTCCCAACTTTAACATTTAATCTGCCGCTGGAGAAGTTTTTAAACCTCCCAACTTATATTTCAGCCGCAGGGGAAGAACAAATAATACGCTCCAATTCAATAACACAGTCCTCTTTTACACTTCCTTCTTCATATATATATATACTAGCAGCCCGTCCCGACGTTGTCCGGGTATGAATTGCTGCCAATAGTATATTGTTTCATAGGATTTCGTTTTGATAGCATTTCTTATCTGTGACAGGCCTGTGAACGCTCCGGGCTAGGTTTGGGTTTTGGGGTATAGGGGTATTTTTAGGGTTCAGGGGTAGGTTTGGGTTTTGGGGTACAGGGGTATTTTAAGGATTATGGGCTAGGTTTGGGTTTTGGGGTACAGGGGTATTTTTAGGGTTCAGGGCTAGGTTTGGGTTTTGGGATACAGGGGTATTTTAGGGTTCTGGGCTAGATTTGGGTTTTGGGGTACAGGGGTATTTTTAGGGTTCAGGGGTAGGTTTGGGTTTTGGGGTACAGGGGTATTTTAAGGGTTATGGGCTAGGTTTGCGTTTTGGGGTACAGAGGTATTTTAGGGTTCTGGGCTAGGTTTGGGTTTTGGGGTACAGGGGTATTGTTAGGGTTCAGGGGTAGGTTTGGTTTTTGGGGTACAGGGGTATTTTAAGGGTTATGGGCTAGGTTTGGGTTTTGGGGTACAGGGGTATTTTAGGGTTCAGGGGTAGGTTTGGGTTTTGGGGTACAGGGGTATTTTTAGGGTTCAGGGGTAGGTTTGGGTTTTGAGGTACAGGGGTATTTATAGGGTTCAGGGCTAGGTTTTGGTTTTGGGGTACAGGGGTATTTTTAGGGTTTAGGGATATGTATGGGTTTTGGGGTACAGGATATATTTATAGGGTTAAGATGGGTTAGTGTTTAAGGGTGTTGGGGTACTTTATAGAGTAAGGGTGGGTTATGATTTTGGGGTGCAGGGGTATTTAAAGTAGGGGTGGGCGGAATTGGCGCGAACTTGGTACAATAAATCCGCAATATTTCGTTCCGTCAGATTTCCAATTATTAAAACAGAAACCTCATATATTCAAGGTAAATTAACAAGTATTTCTACATGCTAAAATGCATATAGTCATTTCACAAAAGTGAAATTAGCTGCCAGCAAGCAGTGAGAGAGGTGATGATTTTGAGATCAAGCCCCTACAAAGCATTATGCGGAGAGATTACCAGTGGGAAGTGAATATTATAGTATCCAAATAATTCTACAAAAGAGCTGCAGTTCACCTCATTGTCCCCAGTTGTCCCCGATGAGGCAAATGCAAAAGCATTTAAAATAGTATACATCAAGCTGCAGTCCACCTCGTGGTCCCTAGATGTCCCTGATGAGCAAATGCAATAGCATTTAAAATATTATACATCAAGCTGCAGTTCACCTCGCCGTCCCTAGATGTCCCTGATGAGGCAAATGCAATAGCATTTAAAATATTATACATCAAGCTGCAGTTCACCTCGCCGTCCCTAGATGTCCCTGATGAGGCAAATGCAATAGCATTTAAAATATTATACATGAAGCTGCAATTCACCTCGTCGTCCCTAGATGTCCCTGAGGAGTAAAATTCAAAAACATTGAAACCCTTTCATGGATGCTAATATGATGCTAATCTTATCCCATAATGCTTTGCAGGGCCTTTTAGTTGTATGTTTGCCCATAACTGTGCTTGGGGTGGTTCTAAGAGAATGGGACCTCCACTGAATTACTATTTAAAGGCAGCAGGAATGTATAGAACCTGGGAAGAAAAAACAACACTCGTGACGGAATGCCCCCAGCGATTGTCACGCCCCCAGCACACACCCACAGCACAATGCAGACACGCCCACAAGGGACTACTTTGCTGGCACGGTTCTTTTACCTTTTAAATGTATATGGTGGGCGTCTGCATAGCCTATGTCCTTCTGCTGCAACTGCCCTTTCCAACGCTGTATTGGGTGTTGTGATTGGTGCTGTGGTTCCTGAGATTACCCGCCTCAAAGGTTTGGGCTCTCTCTTTATTATATTAGTATAGATATATATGTCTTTCCTATTTTCTTTCTCTCTCCTCTTCATCTTTAATATTAAATCCTTTCATTTCCACACACTCTTCATGTTACTTAGCTTGATGGTGAGGTGTCCTTTTCTTCTTTTCCTTGGACCCTTGTTGCCAATGAAAAGTTCTCAATAAACATACAAAGATGAGAGAAGTTGTTCAGAGGTTTATTCATTGACACCCCATCCATCAGCTACCTCAGGAGTAGCTGACTCTTGAAGAACATCCATAACCACAGCATTCTAGGTTCCACAGAAGCTTCACAAATGTAGAAGATAGAGAGAGGACACTACACACAGTGCACCAGCACAAGGAGAGAGCAGAAATGCTCCAAATATTTGCAAATGTGGAACATTTCTGCTCTCTCCCTCTGCTTTGCTTGCTGCGTTGGTTTGTGTGAAAGATTAGCAAATCTGCCTATTGTGAAGTAAAACAGGAGAAGTTCTGGTTTTCTTTCTGTCCATTTATTTTGTAGTCCAAAGCACCTACGACCGGAGCCATCCAGCCATCGAGGATCCAACCACCGTCCGGCGTTGCTAGGATTCTCGGCAACCTGGTGGCAACGCTTGAGAATGTAAGAAGGAACATAAGGAACAATAGCAATGACCGCGGGCCCGATTCACAGAACTAATTTAAGACAAAATCCTAACTTCTGTGAATACCAAAAGTGGTACGTTTAAGATTTTGTCTTAAGTTAGTTCTGTGAATCGGGCCCCATGAGTCTCGTGGAAGCACGTGACTCATGGTGAAACATAAGGTAATAGCACTGAAAAATAAGGTAAAAACATTACAGATATATGATGGCATTACAACACTGCCCCTAAGCGTATTGCTGCTAGGCTTTTAGGGGTAGATTTACAAGACCCGTGCGCCACTTTTGCGTCGTTTTCCCCATGTTAAAAATGACGCAAAAGTGGCGCAGTGGTCTTGTAAATCTGCCCCTTAGTACTTTCTCGCTATGTGAGTGATTTTCAGTGATTACATGGTTGAAGATGCATGGCCTGGTTAGGCCAGGGCTCACTGGGGGGTTTAATTTGAGGCACTGGTTGCTGGTGGGGTCCACTGGCGCTCATTATAGGGACTGGCATGTATCATCAAAATTTCATCCAGAGCAATATAGAGAAAACTAGAGCAATATACTAAAGAGCTGATCTTGGTGAAGATGAAAGGTGACAAATTATTTTACACTAAACGAAAGCGCAGATAGTCATATAATCTTTATAATCCCCCCCTTGGTGCACATATTTAAACACCAATTTTCCAGAGTTTATTTGATTCTATTGTTTAATCTTACATTGTACAGAGAATATGGATTGCTTGCGAAGAGGTGCAAACAATCCTCCAAAAATTCCCAACGTGTCGCAGGCTCCTCACTGCCACCCGCGGTGCGAGTGATTGCGCCATATGCGCGCCGGCCATCTTGTTTTTCATGGAAATTGATTATTTTCCGTGTTTTAAGGGAAATATATATACCCTGGAAAGATAAGACGACTAACAAAACAAGCATGTTAAGCAGATAGACTTATTATAAAACGCATGCGTTTTCATGAAAATTAAAGTCTACAGAAAATAAATGGTGAAAATCTAGTAAATGCATCTTAGGTATGCAGACGTAGCCCAAAGGATTGTGGGTATGACGATTAAAAGGCTATGAGACCCACGCATGCTGAATGGAGAAGGCGTGATCTCGTAGCCCCTCCCCCACCTCGAAGCATAAACATTGGACTCGGGTGTGGCCTCTGGTCCCGCCCCTTGGATCTGAGCTCAGGCGCACGCGCGGCTGCTGAGGCCAAGCTTCCGGTCCAGGATCCTGCACCTCTGTGGAGGTGGACGGGAAGCCACGTGCACAAGCTGCAGTCCCACCGGCAGCCGACAGAGGGCCTGCTGCTGTTTGTGCGGAAACAGATCCCACATGTAGTGTTCCAGTCTTTAGGTCGAAGCACGACCTGCTTCAATGCGTAAAGCATTGATAGCAGAGTCTGCTTCGACAACTATTGTTGCCCGTTAATGGGAATGTGGACACCGATGTGGACGAGCGTTTCCTTCGCGGTTTTCACCGCGGGAGCGCGTGTCTCACCCGCGCATGCGCAGAGTAACTCAGCCATTTTTTTTAATTTTTTTTATTTTTTTTTTTTCCCAGCCCCGAACCGAATCAGGTATCAGAGCGCTTTACAAATAGGCAGCCCCCACCCCCCACCCCTCTGCATGCGCACACACAGGCGAGCGCATGCACACGCAGGCACACACATACAGGCACACGGCAGACACTCGCTCACACACACCCCCCTCCCCCACAGTCACACACACGCACTCCAGACACATACACACACGCACGCACACACACATACACAGCCCGGCCCCCCCCGCACTCGCGCGCGCGCACACATGCTCCCCCCCGCCCCCCGCTCAGCAACCCACTCACCGGCTTCATTCCTGCGGCGGCTCTCCTCAGCTGCAGGGCCCGGCAGCAGGACTCTTCTTCCCTCCTTCGGCACCCGCAGGGTAGGCTCCTGCCAGCTCCGGTGCTTGAAACGCGGCTCCCATCGCGGCTCTTCCGTTGGAGGCGGGGTAGGCTCCCGCCCTCCTACTTCCTGTTTCCTGTTGTCGCGCCGGCCTGCCTGACTTCCTGGTCGCAGGCCAGCACAGTGACGGCGGTGATTTGCGGTACTAATTAATTTAGTTATTTATGCATTTTTTAATTTACTGGGGGTTCAATTTGGATTATGTTATAGAACAAATACCTTGCGAGGGGCAAACAGCAGTCAAAATAGCGGCTGACATGGGGCAGGGGGTTGTTGGTGTGAGGCTGAAGACCAGGGACCTACACCTGTCCCTTAGCCCATTTCTTGAGGAACTCATCATAAATGTATTATTTCAAGGGGTACAACTTTGCAGGCGTTAAACATTTCCTAGCAAACTCGCCTGTCCTCCCTTTATTCAGATGTCACCCCTGGCCCGTCAGTAGCACCCTGACACGTTGTTTTCTCAGAAGCCGCGCCCGAGGCCGTTAAATTAGCAGTGTGCGCTATATCTCCCGGCACTGAAGTAGTTTACGCCCAGGAAGGAGCCCTCCCTGCTGGTGACTGAGAGAGAGCCTTTCACATGTTCAAATCCGGGGACACAAAGGGCTTTTGTTAGTTTACTCCCGGGGAACCCATCCCCCCCCCCCACCCCGGGGGGGGGGCACGTTTGCGGACCGGGTTGCCACGCCCCGTCTCCTTACCCAGCCCTCCTGACACACCTTACCGGTCTACCTCCGAGACACTACATCCTGCAGCTGAAATATCTTTGGCTGTGCAGTTGTTCTCCGATGGGATGTGACTATCGCTAGTTGGGTGAGCAGGAATGTTGGCTATTGCGGTTCTTTTTTGCTAAAAGACCTCCTTTTCTGGTGCCTGCCGTAAATATATGTTAAGGCTTTTATTGGCTCTACCCCTAACATCACTGCTATCAAGGAACCCCACATGCCCCTTTGCTGTATACTCGCTATCACTACTATCACACTACTACACCGTGCCCCTCTCCTCTACCCTCGCCATCACTGCTATCACATCACAACACCGTGCCCTTCTGCTGTATCCCCGCCAATACTGCTAACACAGTAGGACCCCGTGCCAATTCGCTCTGCTATTTAATCTTATCAGTTACACTTTATACTAATTTAAACGAACAAACTAACGTGAGGGACACACTATATATGCATTGCTTTGTTATTGTTGCTTTGCCACTCACACACGCAATGCTTTTTTGTCCTTAAAATATCTCAATAAAGTTTTTCAGGACAATACAAAGTAGTTTAATTACTGTTTTCATAACTTCACAAGATTTACTTACTTTGTATCTATTTACCAGTTTCATAAACTTTGTTTAGACGTACTTTGTTTACCTTGCACGCGCGATATTTTTAACTGCTTATTCATAACATTTCATGTAGTTGCTGCGCAAAATATGGAAGTTAGCACATAATTCTAGCTTCTACAGTACATCATTTGAATAATACTGCACAGTATAGCTTACACCAAGATTGTGTTTAAATATTTTTTTAACAATATGCTAAATACATATAAATAGTATGTGCATGTTTTATACTTTATTATTAAAACAACGAGAATGTTAAGGTGTACACTCACTATTACTGCTATCACAGTACCACACTGTGCCCCTCCGCTGTATCCTTGCCATCACTGCTATCACACTACGACCACGTGCCCCTCTGCTGTGTCCCCGTTATCACTGCTATTACAGTACAACACTGTGCCTCTTCGCTCTACCCCGCCATCACTGCTATTACACTACAACACCGTACTTTCCGCTGTACCTTCGCAATCACTATTATTACACTATAACATCGTGCCCCTTTGCTCTACCCGTAGCTCTATATTATGTCATCACTGGCATGTACAAATATAGAAATTAATGTGCTCCGTAGTTGCCAAGACGTAGTTGTGGTGCCTGCCGTAGTGGTCATAAAGACGCGCTAGCATCTAGTGTTAAAAAACAGCACGTGTTTAATTGGCGCCTGGCGCCATGCCGCGTTAATTAGCTTATTGCTTTGTTATTTAACAATTGGGGTGTTTACAACTCCCAATAGTGGACATGTGATATGTTAAAGCTTCATTTTGTCTACTTTATTAATACATTAAGCAAATTTACAGTGTTGTCCGTATTGTTGGTGCTTGTTTTATTAGTCGTTATTTTGTAAACAAAAAAAAGTGCCTGTGTTCACATTACTTTGAAGCTTAATGCAATGTATTCAGCTTCACAGATTCTCTTCCTTTTGTCAGGTTATGTCATAGAGGGCACATAAAGTATACACAATGTGGCTTTAATCTAAATAAAAATAGTGTTACAATATCGGCTAAACTACAACTAAATACTGGCTTTGTTACATCTGCTAGCAGAGATCTTATTAAGAGCATGGGCATAGTTTAGAGTTCAGATTGAAGCGTATGGATTAGTAGCGCAGAAGGTGCAGTGACACCAAGGCACAAAGGACAGAGTGGCCTGCCAAACAGTGGACATATGCATTTTAAGTACCAGCCCAACAGCTACAGTCGAATTAGAACACTGCGATCCTTGAAACATGTTATTACCAGATTTATTTATGCATTTTTTATAAAGCGCGGACTTTACCCAAAGGTGTCAGAGCGCTGTCCTTTCCTATGGCTTAATTTGTAACACATCTATTGCCCTCTATCTATCGCCCTCGCTCTATCTGTCTATCACCCTCTATCTATTGCCCTCTATCTATCTATCTATAGTCCTCACTCTATCTATAGCCCTCACTCTGTCTATGACCAGAAGTGTGGCTCAATGATTAGAGCGGCAGACCCTGATGCAGAGGTCTAGCCCGGGACCAGGGTTCAATTCCTCACCTCGGCGGGTCTTGGGCTCAAAAATTCCACGGACCTGATAATTCTCGCCTCGTTGCCTATTCCAATCATGGAGTGCAACTCTGGGCAATAGCTTGCTTAATCTCCACAACGGCCCCCACAACGCTAAGGATGCCTGGCCCCCACCTTGTGGGTGCCCAGGAGTGGACACCTCACAGGGAAAGCCAGGATGGGTTCCACAACGGTATTCGTACAAACGCCTTGAGACCCTTGCGGGTGGGTAGTGCGATACACAAGTATCAATTTACATTTTACATTACTCTATCTATGGCCCTCACTCTATCTATGGCCCTCAATCTATCTATGGCCCTCACTCTATCTTTAGCCCTCACTCTATCTTTAGCCCTCACTCTATCTATCGCCCTCTATCTATCTATCGCCCTCTATCTATCTATCTATCTATCGCCCTCACTCTATCGCGTAACTCTATCTGTCTATCTATCTATCGCACTCACTCTATACTATCTGTCTATCTATCTCCCTCACTCTATCTATCTGTCTATCTATCTATCGCCCTCACTCTATCTATCGCCCTCACTCTATCGCCCTCACTCTATCTATCACACTCACTCTATCTATCTATCGCCCTCACTCTATCTGTCTATCTATCGCACTCACTCTATCTATCGCCCTCTATCGCCCTCACTCTATCTATCTATCGACCTCCCTCTATCTATCGCCCTCACTCTATCTATCTATCTATCGCATCAGCACAGCATCACTCAGCACCACCACAGCATCCCTCAAGGGCACCACAACATCACTATGCGCTACCACAGCATCACTGAACGCCACAGCATGACTCTTCGCCACCACAACTTCACTCGTCGCCACCACAACATCACTCAGCACCACCACATCACTCAGAGCCACCACAGCATCAATCTGTGCAACCATTCAACAACAACTGGTTCAAATATGTTCTCTCAATGTTTCAAGCTTTATTACAAATGTCACAAAAAGATGTTAATATTTCACTTCTGTTCTTGGATTTTCGTCACAATAAAATACACTGAATATAATCTTCACAAAAGTTATTTACAAAAGTTTAGGCTATTGCCATTATAAATTACAATAACTTTTATTTAAGTATTAATTATTTAAAAAAAAAAGCCATTGTTATTTGTAATATCAATACATCGAAGTCACGTAAATACAACACATATTGCATTACAAATGCTATAGTTGTCACCTTTGCGAAAGTTAAAACTATTGGCATTGTAAATGACAAAGCTATTAATTTCGCTATTTTCAAAACCAACACATGAATAAAAAATGTGCCATTTACAATACCAATAGCTCAAACTTTCCTAATGCGAGACCTATTGCATTGCAAATGCTTGTTGCAAATGCAGCCCACACTGTACACCCACCCACCGCCGCCATTAACCAGCCCACTATCAGTGTCTGTGTCCAATTCCTTCCAGCATGCGGGCCTAGCGCCCAGCATTACCCCACACATGAATATTACTGCAATGGAACTAATACTGGAGAGACACACACGCAATCATTTGCTATATTCAATATAATTGAAGCCCCATAGCTGCCAAGGTTTCAGATTGCCATGTGTGACATTTAAAAAATTTGAGTGAAATTATGAGTGACATTTCAACGACTATGAGTGACATTTCAACGACCATGAGTGACACTTTCTCGTGAGCAAAAAACATGCAATTAAGGCGAGGGAAAGTTATAAATATCAGAAATTACAGCCATCTGAGCAACAAGAAACTCCAAGAACTTCTTGAAACTGTGGCAGAGCACCAGCAATGGAAGAAGACTAATCCTATTGCTCCCTCCTGTAACCGCCGTGGATGATCATGAGGCGCAGGCTGAACCGAAAGCAACCGGGCTGGCCACCTGTTGTTGTGCTGGTAGGGGCTGGTGACATCACTGGGGCTCAGCTCTGCCTCTCCTCAGCTTGCCTTGTAATGATCACGAGGCAGCCGGGCCATTGCTTAGCAACAAGATGGGGACCCCTGGCCTGGGCCTCGAGTCTGAGTCTCATGTTGTGGCAGGTCTCTCGGACAGTCCAGACCCCAACTCAACAGGATGTGTGAGCAGAGAGGAGCCACACTGAAGTCAACAACACAGGTCTGTCTGTGTGACTCCGTGTGTTTCAGGCAGGCCACTTCACAAATCAGAACAAAAAGACACTGTGAAGAACACAGAGTGTAAATGTCCATGCACTGACTTGATAATAATGCCCACTATTCACAGCCCTAGATGACACTCAGAGCAGCTGCTGTGATAACACGTGCTGCAGAGGTATTGTATCATACTGACAACCATGTACAGCTCTGCTGATTTACCTCTGTCCTGACCTGACTGACACCCATGAACAGCTTTGCCAATCTACCTCTGTCCTGATCTGAAGCCTCCTGCAGTGCTGCACCGTACTGACACCCACGCACAGCTCTACCGATCTACCTTTAGCCTGTTCTGAAGCCTCCTCCTTTATCCTGTACTGACACCCATTTTCAACTCTAACAATCTGCCTCTGTCATAACCGGAAACCTCCTGCAGCTCTGTACCGTACTAAAACCGAAGTACAGCTCTGCCAATCTACCTCTGTCCTAACCTAAAACCTCCAGCAGTGTTGTACTGACACCCATGTACAGCTCTGCCAATGTAAGCTGCGTCCTGGCCTGACTGACACCCATGTACAGCTCCGACATCTACCTCTGCACTAACCTGAGGCCCCCTGCGGTTTTGTACTGTACTGACACTCATGCACAGCTCTGCCAGTCTACCCTTATCCTGAAGCCTCCTGCATTTCTGTACTGAACTGACACCCGTGTACAGTCTGCCTCTGTACTCCAAGCCCAACTCAATGTTCATCCATTCCGTTCGAACGTACCGCCAGTGCCCCTAATTTAGGTCAGACTAAACCAGGGGCAGCAGGGTCTCTGACTCCGGAAGGATGATCAGACAGAGCAGCCCTGCAGATCGATGCTTTTTATTATGCGAAATTATTGTTTCACTGCATCATGTCATGTTAGTAAAGGTCACGGTGGTGCTACGGCCAGGCAAGTAGAATACCTGACGCAGTGCTCTTCGTAGAAGGTGCAAGGGGATGGGCTGTAATAATGCTGAAGGCTCAGTGGTTACCTCTGTGCGTAGGTGCTGCTGTGTGACAGAGTGTCTCACCTTCTGGCTGGCCTACCGGTACCCAATTTCTTTGAAAACTACTCTTCCTACTACATTCGCAGCCTAGGCTTTCTGCCTTTTTTAAAAAAAATAAACGCATGTCACGGGAGGTAAGCGGCTACACAGAAGTTAACAAACAGCTCTGAGCTCTTGCTGCCGAGTGTCACTTTTGTCTTAACATGGTTGCTACCTCCTACATTTTGTTTGCTGTCACACTTGCACCAGACAGTTCCACCATTGCCTACGACGTAACGTTACGTTTGTTCTTGTGTTTGAGTGTCTGCCATTTATTGCACTGTTATAGGCTCTAGTCTACTTGTTACTAACTTTGCACGCTTTTAAAACTTACTTGCACACGTCGCATCATCATGCCACTTTCCTGTAATGCAGGGTTTGTGCGATCTCGTTTGCTCACAATTGTCACTTATGCCTCATGTAACACGTTTGCTTAAGCTTTTTGTGTGATTAACTTGCCTCATAACTAGTGTCTCCTCAGTACTACAGAGTTGTTGTCTCTGTTGTTGAAGTGCTCTCTGACACCCGGGGTAAGTTGTCCGCGTGACGCAGCGCTGCAAAGTGCATAACATAAAAAATAAATAAAACCGTGACAGTCAGTGACTGACACTCTTACTAAGTGACTTGCTCAGCTGCTGCCGTGCCCACCCAGCCACGATGTGGTTCAACACTGGCCACTCTTGACGAGTCTGCCTACCAGCTGTGCCTGCTGCTTCATCCCGACGGACACTGTCACTCCTCGGCCGCCGCCGGGCCGCGGCCGCCGTCACCCCCGACGGATCACCGCACTGAAATGCGTGAGTGTCACGCCTGTTGCGTGACGCTTGGCAGGACTGAAGCCCCGTTACCGTGACATGAGTGAGGCTACAAACCCATTCACTTTTATTAATGCACTGGTAGTGCAATCAGCTGTACCAGATATAAAAAGCCATGTAAAGTCACCCTGCATGACTTTTCATTACCTTGTAAATATGTTTCCCTTTCAAAGGGGTTCAATGTGTGTTGCTGTGGGTGTTTCCCCAAAATCCATGGGACTTGACACTACAGGAGAAATGTCACAAAGAAGAGAAATATTTATTTTTCTTCTTTTTTTCCCATGCACAGGAAGAAGAAAATACCATTAATTATTAGTTTTGTGCAGGAGGGTGTCAATCATTCCAGCAACGCAGGAACCGTGGCAAAATGATGCAAAGGGAAAGCACACTGATGTGTCTTTTGCTACTAATACGACGCGTGTGGAGAAGTGTGGCTCACCGATTAGAGCGGCAGACCCTGAGGCAGAGGTCTGGTCCGGACCAGGGTTCAATCCCTGTCGCGGCAGGGTCTTGGGCTCAATGTCCTCGGACCCGATAATTCTCGCCTCGGTGCCTACTCTAATTATGAGTTCAACGCTGGCAATAGCTTGCTTAAAGCTAGGATGCCTGGCTTCACCAGGAGTGGACACCTCACAGGAACAGGCCTGGAAGGGTTCCACAGCGGTATTCGTACAGCGCTTAGAGACCCCTGGGTGATAGGCGCTATACAAATCCAAATTACATTTACATCTCTGTGCTTGAAAATGACGCAACACTGCAGCCAGGCTTTCGGCGGTGCGCTGCATCATTGTCTTGTAGATGAGGCCCCTGGTGCTTAAAGCCAACAATTGCTTTCATTTAGTTGTCTCCCGCCTGAAATTGCCTCCCTGTTGTGTTCTTATTCTTGTTATTATTTAATACTGTGGAATTTAGAATGTATATGTATTCTGTTCTATGCTTTGTCTTGCTTCAACCAGTATCTCACTGCTGCTAATGCGGACGGACCTGTTTCCTGTGCCTTGAATAAAGAAGATATTCTACTTACATTTTCTCCAGGAACCTATACAACAATTTATGGTGGCGGGCTGGCGGATGAACTACTTTCTCAATAAGAACATTATTCAAGGAAAAGAAAAATGATAATTAAACTCGGTTGGTGCTAAAGGATATAACGGAAAACAGACAATACCGAGAAGAACCAGACTAAACGTCACTGAGGTACTCTCAACCTCTATTGTTAGTTATTTTCGTAAAATAGCGTGGGACAATCTGTCCGCTATTTTACTCATGTCAGTTACGGTATATGCGTTCTTTAATAAGTAGCGCGTCATTTGAAAAGTCACTGCACGCTCCTTACCTGCTGCCTCCAAGCAACGGAAAGACGCATTACGTAACGTGACGGGGTCACGTAACGTGACCCGACAGAGGAACCGTGAAAAAAAACAAAACAATTTCAAGTCATTTCATCATCATACGTATCTTCCCTTAGCAACCGAAAACCGAGCAACTGCTTTAAGAGATTCTAATCGGATTACACAGGAAACAGGTGGGAGTCCTTAATTACGTTCTTATTCTTACTAAGAATTATTACATTTTTGTTCATTTAACACGTGATTACTTAAGACATTATAGTGAATACTGATACTTTATATATTCTAACATGGCTCAACAAAACTTTACGATAAATCCTCCTCACAAAATTTTGGGTGTCAGGCAACGAATCAATTATGATTTGGACAGAGTGGAAAGATTTATTTTCTACATTGCTGCCATAGATGAAAACAAAAAAAGTCTGCTGTTCAAAAGAAAATAATTATTTTGTTATTACTTGGTCCAAAAGGATTAAAAACATATACCAGAATGCCAAAAGCTGCAGTTAGTGGTGATACAGATGTATTTTTATTTGGACAAATATTTTACACCTAAAGTTTGCATAGGAGTAAAAAGGTATAAATTCTTCCAACGCAAAAAACTTAAAGGTGAAGCTGTCGATGACTATGTTGAGGAACTTTAGCCATTGATTGTAAATTTGGAGCTAACCACAATGACTTTATAAGAGATCAAATTGTGATACACACTAACAATAGTACTATTCAAGATCGCTTATGGATCAATGGTGACTCTTCACTACTTAAGGTGGTTAATTTGGTGCGCAAAGCAGAAATGTCAGGCAGGTGTGCAACAGAATTACAACTTCCAGACAAAGAACGGTCAGACGTGTGTAATGTGAGCCATAAGAATAAATTTGAAAACAGTAAGGAATACGAACAACAATGGAGATCAAATAATTCAGAAGGGAGATCAAATAACTCTGAATGGAAATGCTATCGATGTGGCAGCAAAGATCACTTAGCACACAGTAAGTCATGTCCCGCACTTAAGCAAAAGTGCATGAACTGCGGTCTGGTTGGGAATTTCACAAAAAGTTGTTGAAGGAATAAAGTCAAAGTGAAATGCGTCCACGATGTGGGAAGTTCTAGCAGTAGTGAGAATGAAAATGAAGAAGGAAGTGATAAAACGTCATCTGTCTTAAATCTTCAAGAAAGGAGATTTGTGAGATGAGAAAAATAGATGAGAAAAATACAAAACGGAAACCTGAATGCAACATGTCCATTGGTGGATTGAACATTAGAATTTACGCAGATTCAGGATCACCGTTTACAATAATCAATGAGGAGATATGGAAGGATAAGTTTAAGGAACGAATAGGGGAATTTTTGTCTCCGCCGGATATCAAACCAGAAAGCTTTACAGGTGAAAGTATAGATATAATTGGGTACAGATGGTTATTATTTGAATTTAAAAACAGAAGTGCTAGAGGAAAGTTGTATATAGCAAAGAGTGGTCCGTCAGTACTTAGTTGGCAAGACCAAGGGAACTTACACATCATATTAGACCCAAATAGCAAGGAAAAAGTCTTGGTTGTTGACGAGTCAACGTCCATTGGAAAGGAAATGGAATGTAAATTTCCTGGAGTATTTAAAAAAGAATTGGGTACCCTTGGAGGATTTGAACATCAGATCATTCTGAAACAAGATGCAATTCCTAAAATTCACAAAATGAGAATGTGGACTATAGAGAAGCACTAGATGAAATAATTCAAATAAAGCACACTACTCGGTTGGCATGGTTGGTGCACATTGAAAACTGTTTTTTAAAGTTGGGCCTTTATAGATTTTGGACAGATCCTGACTCCCTAACTCATTCTTCTAAAAACACTTCTCAAGGCAAGGTACTGGGAATATACCCACAGTTGTTTAATTCAAAATTCTAAAGTAGGAACATTGACTCTTAATTTTTTGGATGCTAAAATTGAAAGTAAATTTGAATGCTTTATGGACGAAATCTAGCCCCCTGTGGCCAAATCATTGTATTTAAAGTACCGTTATGGCATTCTACAAATTAAATCCAGAACATCAGTGTAATAATGGACTCTGTGGCAGTACCAAATTGGACCTATGTGAATTGTGTGATATGAGTATTAGGGAGGATGAGGCCCATGTTTTATTTGTATGCCCCGCATATTTGAAGGCAAGAAAAAAGTGGATTAAACCCATTTGCCTCCTCTTAGGCTTTCGGCTTATTAAAGAGGGGGAGCGAGTGTTTAAGGGCGACACATCACAGACTATAGTATTTAGTCTGAGCCGTTTTCTCCTTGCTGTGGCGATAGTTAGGAAAAGAAACGGGTTAAAAATGTGACAGTACTACTAGGACAAGTACTGATTTGACATGTGTTGACCTTAACCACAATCCATTGAATGAAATTATGCTGAATTTTGTCTACATATGTCAACCTTAATTGCACATGTGTAGTGTCTTATAGACTGCCATGATCCAAATACCCAATATCTCTAACATTTTTTAATACCTGGTATTCTTTTAAGCTTTCTTACTTTTAAAAAAAAGCTATTTATTATATTTATTTTTTATATTGTATTACCTCGCCCACGGATGTTTGGACTTGTCGCAAAGGATTGATGAATTCAAACTGTGTCTGGAAGAATTCTTAATGCTCGGCCTTACTCTGGCGAAACAAGACATTGCCAAAGCTTGAAAGAAGACGAGGGCCCCCTTGGTGGCGGCTTGAAAAAATGGTCTGGACTTCTGCATGGGTCTGGAGCAACCCATATTTGTAGCCAGGGGGTGTCTGCATAAACATTATAGAATTTGGAACCGATGGGCGGAGTATCGAGGTCTCTGGCGGGAACCTCCGGCGATAGAGGAGTCTATGCAGCCGGTTTGAGCCAGGGATTCTGTATAAGGGGAAGAGGGGGAAGGAGCAAAGGGGGTGGTGGGCCTGGTCTGGGACCTTCTGAACAATTTCCTTTTAATACTGTAGAAGTGGTAGAATGGATTTGTGCGATCTTTGGGGGGTGGGAGGCCGGAGTTGGGGATGTGTTTTTATTTAATTCTGCTATGTTTTGTATTGTTGCTTATGGGGGGGAGTACAAAGGGGAGGAGAAACTACAGTCGGTTACTGTAATGAATGTATTGAGATTGCTTTGGCAGATGACTCTGGTGTGCAGAGCCCTGCATGATATATGTGAATCGACAAATAAAAAGTTTTAAAAACACAAAAAACAATCCCTACAGGCAGTTTCCTCTTTCAATGTGTACTGTAGAATGCAGCACGCACTGAAAGAGGAAAAAAGAGGAGAATAAAAACATTTCAACTCGTTGCCCCTCCCTACACCTCCCAAGGGTAGGCGTATTATTCACACGCATTTCCAGATTTACGATTCCTCGTACATCTGGAAATGTGTCTGGTTCCACGGGTGTTGCAAGGGAACACCCACTGCAACACCCATGGAACACCCCTTCCACGCAAAATGCTGCGTGTAAAGGGGCCATATTTACAATGACAGGAACTTTTCCTGTACTTGTAAATATGGAGCATTCAAATCAAATACCCCACCAGTGTGTTACAAAAAGTGACATACTGGTGGCGCAAGGGGGCTTGTAAATCTGCCCGTTGTGTTTATTGGTGGCCTCGGGAGCCAACGCCCCATGTGCTCCCCTGTGTGTTTCTCCCCACACATCACTACGTGACACTCGCCCCTTTGGACTGCGGGTTTGGTGGCTTTGTGAGGTTTTATTGTTGTCCTCCTCTCTTCAATTAATGTACCAAAGTCTGCCTGCATTTGGTGTTTGTTGGCTGTTCACCTCCTGCCCCTCGCTGCTTTCAGCACTGCATTTATAACATTAACTTCCAGGACAGGTCATGTGTCTTTTAACGTATTTAGGGGTATATTATCAAGACCAGTGTTAAAATTATTGACGCTTTAACAGCAGGAAACTGCCGCTAAAGAGGCGATAATGGGCTTGATAACATGGTGAAAAGAAGTATTTCTTAGTGGTACAAATTGCAACAGCGCACCAAACAGTACACTTTTATGTCAGGGTATTAATTTACATGGAGCCTGTGATGGTTCTTCAACTAACTTTTCCTGCCACCTGCAAGGTTCTCCAGCTGCGCTGATAGATCCAATTTTTAGGCAGCTTTCTAATGGAAGCTACATTATGTTGAAAGATCACAGCTGCTGTGACATGTTGCCAGGTATAACCTATCTCGTAACTGTGTCAGCCAGGGTCACTTGTTGTATGCAAGTATTGTTTCCTAAAGCTAAGACAGACGGGGAGTCACCATTATGGCCTTCACTGAACATCTCTTCTATTCTAATTGATACTTTAAGCAGAATGAAAGCAATTATTTTACAAAAAACTGTGCCACTGACCTCGTCCAAAGAGACATATGATCTGCAAGTTGCAAGGTCCTCTGCGGAGATACAAGCCCTTTTATCCACAAACTGCCCTATACATTTCGTAGAAATGTTAGGTCGTATCTTAAACATGTCTGATACGAGTGGTATTGTACATGTATTTAAGACAGTTTATTCAGAACTGTTAGCACGTTTTGAAGCAGTCCTCATCATATTTCCAAACTTTGTGCACTTGGTGTTTGGCTGCCTCTCGTTTTGGGGCTCGCAGCAGGAATATTATTTTTGCTATTTCTGCTTTGATATGGCAAGCCAATCAACCAACGACGCTCGGATCACCGTGGAAGAAGCTGATGTTGGGAGGCTCTCTCGTATCACTAGAAGTCAGGCTCCTACAGGCACACAAGTAGCGGCTCCGCTGGCTCCTAGTGTCATCTTTAGTACATATGTTATGTTATAATGAATTTGTAGCGCGCACTAATACTCCAGAGTGTCCTGGCGCGACGTACAACAGTGACCTGATGGAATGGAGCCGGTTAACAAAACTGCTTGAAGAGGAAGGTCTTCTGTTGCTTTTTAAAAAGTCTGAGGCTTTGGAGATGCTGCAATGACAGAGGCAAAGAATTCCAGAGGGTAGCTGCCTTAACAGACAAAGACTGGCCCCCCAGCCGCATTCTGTGAAAGCGTGGGATCGCCATCTGTCTCAGGAAGGCAGAGCGCAGCGGCCTGTTAGGCATATAAAATGAGTAACGCTTCCTAATGTACAATGGTCCAAGATCGTGCCAAGCTCTGTGAGCCATAGTGAGAGCCTTATATTGCACTCTCTGGGCCACAGGCAGCCAATGCAGCTCACGTAGCTGCTGCTTTATGCTAGACCTTCCAGAGATGTTAAACAGTAGTTTAGCCTTGGCATTCTGTGTGATCTGAAGCTTATTAAGTAGGTACCGAGGGATACCCGCATACTGAGCATTGGCATAGTCTATGCGGGAGAGAATTAGAGCCCGCGGCACCATCTCCTTGGCCGTCCTTGGAAGCACAGGAAAGAACCTTCTCAGTGCTTTAAGGGTTCTAAAACAGACTAAAGTGAGTTTCTTGATTTGCACCACGAACCCCAGATCCTCCTCAAACCAGACCCCAAGATTTTTTGCTGGGGCGCCCACAGAGTTAGGGCGGGGATAATCAGAAGGCCATAAGGACTCCCTGAAGGCGGGCAGAAACTGGCCAAATAGAAGGATCTCGGACTTGTCCTAATGGCACTTAAGTTGTGCTTGCGCCAACCAGCTGAATACAGCAGAGAGACAATTGCGAGTGAGGTCCATGGACAGGTCAGAGTCCTCCCACGTGAATAAAAGCTGGGTATCATCTGCGTATGCAATTATGTTTGCACCCAATTCCTCCGCCAGAGCAATCAAAGGGGTCATGTAGATATTAAAGAGCAAAGGGCTCAAGGTAGAGCCCTGCAGGACCCCCATGAGCCTTTTTTGGGCCGAAGAGGAACAGGGGGTCATCCATACCTGTTGGGAACGATCTTCCAGAAAAGACTTGACCCAGTCCCAGGCGGCGCCACCAATGCCTATATTAGAAAGGCAAGCAAGGAGTAGTTGGTGGGGCACCGTATCAAAGGCAGCAGAGAGGTCAAGTAGAATCAAGGCCGCTCTGCCACCTGCATCCAGGCACTCCCTATTGCCTCAGTTTCCTACACTAGCACAGCCTCAGTACTATACGTAGCCCGGAAGCCAGACTGCGCCAGATGGAGGAGGCCAGAAGACTCCACATAGGTGTCTAGCTGACGAAAGATCACCTTCTCACAAACCTTTGCCAGAGCCGGCAGAAGAGATGTGGGGCGATAACTGACAAATTTGGACGGGTCGAGAGAAGGTTTCTTCAGAAGAGGTAGAAGCTTGGCCTGCTTCCATCTCCCTGGAACCACAGCAGTCTGAATAGATAGATTAATAATCGTTTTGACCGCTGGATATACCACTTCCGTGACCCCAGCCAGGGCTCTGGCAGGGCATAGGTCAGTTGGAGACGCTGATTTGAGGGATTTAAGGATGGCTAAGATATCAGATCCAGCTATAGGCTCAACGTTCCTAAGCATAGGAGCCAATGGCAAGGGTGCAGGGAGGGAAGGGGGTTGATAAACCCACGCTGCCACATCCACCGGCCCAAACTGTTTTGAATGATCTGTACCTTCTCAACAAAAATAGTAGAGAGCTCCTCACACCATTGAGTGGAGACAGGCAGGGACTTTCGCTGAGCAGCTGGTGCTAAGAAGCTTCTCACAATAGCAAAAATCTCCTTGCTATTGTTATTGGCTTTTGCTATCCGATCAGCATAAAACCCCTTTTTGCCTCCGTAATAGCTGCATAGTATTCTCGCTGCGCTAAACGTATAGCATGTTTTGCCAGAGGGCAATAATGCTGCCGCCAGCAGCATTCCAAGGATTTGCAACCCAATTTAAGATCTCTAAGGGTGCCTGAATACCATGTTTTGAAGGTGTTGGTCTCAATCACCTAGTGGAAGGGGGTTTTAGCACCTTACCGACTCCTTGGCTGATCCAGGAGGAAAAGCTATCCACCGCTTCCTCAAGATCCGAGGTATGCGCCGGGCAGGTCTCCGCAAGGACCCTAGAAAGAGCCGGAATATCAATCTTCCGACCAGGATTGTTATGAGCCGGAGTAATAGAGGCAGGCTGCTTCCCTATAGGCCAGGAAAATTGAACCAAATGGTGATCTGACCAAGTCACCTGAAGGGGATCATCCACTGACAAGTCAAAGTTAGAACACACCAGGTAAATTATATATCCCCCTTGATGGGAAGGTAACTTTATCCACTGAGTAAGGTGGGCCAAATCAAATAAATCCATTAGCCTTCCCCTCCACTAAGCCCGCAGTGGTCTCACACAAGAAGGCCAACGACTCCCTATACACCACAGCAATCCCCCCCTCTCCCCGATGAACGATCTAGCCGTGCAATTTTAAATCCCACAGGAATAGCCAGCTCGACCACCGGGGCACAAGATTCCTGAAGCCAAGTTTCAGTAATGAATAACAGATCTAAGTGACCATCTGAAAGGACTTCACATATATCTGAAGCATGTTTAACCATAGAGCGAGCGTTAATAAGGGCTGCCCGAATTCTATTCTCCTTCTCACTGCATAGGGCGATGGCAGGCATCCTGGCATGAAAGCGAAACTGACATATGGGACAGGTCCTATGTAAATATTGGAGTACTCCCCATTTCTCCCCACCACCGCACCTTGCCTTATTGAAAGCCAACAGTTCCCTTCTACTAATAAACCTTCTGGCTCCTATCTCCCTCGGCGAGAAACCGGCATCATGGCTGGCGCTGGTCGCCTCTGGGGCGCGGATGGGCGAAGACGGGCTAGTCTTTGGCGCGCTGCGCCAGCCCGCTGCGCGGACGCAGCATCCAGTTTAAAAAGGCGTCATGCCTGGTAGACTTGATAAGGGTCCCCTGGTGGTGACCTGAGGAACGGCACCCGTTCAAATTTCTTTTTAAGTCGAACCTAGGCAGCGCATGCGCTGTCTAGTGACATGGTGTATCTACTGTATGACGTAGCAGCACGCCCATGGCTTGTGATTGGTTCCTTCATGTGCCTTTCGAAATTACTTTGGTTTGGTTGGTGATTAGGTTACATTTGTCCCTCCTTCTGCTGTTCTGCTCACGCCCTGGAGACTGGTCCTGTTTCATGGATCATCTCACGATCGGCCTTATACGTTTCTTTCGGCGCACTACTTTTACGATTGCCTCAGAAGACTTCCTTGTAGTCTTGTTACTGTTTAGAAAGCGCGAAGAAGTGGGTGTCTGATCATGGCCCGGGATGGTGGCATTGGTGATTAGAGGGCAGTCTGCCTGACAACAACCAGCTGCTTTGGGGAAATTTGCATACCCAGAAGCCACAGCAAAGCCACAAACAGTAGGGGCAGATTTACAAGCCCGTTGAGTCGCTTTTAACATGGGAAAAGTGACGCAAACGTGGCACAAGGGGCTTGTAAATCTGCCCCTATCATTTCATTGTCATTGGCAAAATAGTTTTTTGTAACATTGAGCATCAAGATCTCTCTATATGCTCATATGTTGGCGCTATATTTTTGTTGCTTTTAGTTACATTTATTTATTTATTTATTTTCTGACATTTATAGAGCGCGAACAATTACCCTTGGGTGTCTCGGCGCTAGACTGCAGTTATGTCATTCCCTAGAGGTGAGGATGCGGTAGGTGTACTACATTTATTGGTTGAATAACCACGTCTTCAGATTTTTCCTAAACTGTAGGAGCGATGGACTGGCTTTAATGTGGTATGGTAAGGTATTTGTAAAGTTACCGTAATTTTCCTAAGTATTTTTTTGTATAAGGTTGACGGACAAATTCCGACACTTAGGGCCATTCTAGGCGCTTGTCGAGGTTCATCTGCACTTTGTGTGGCGATTGCTTCGCAGCCATTTGGTTCAGATCAAGTGCAGTTCACTTTATTGTCCCTCGAGGGAGAACGGTCAGCTGGGAAGTAATCATTGCACTTTGTGTGGCGATGAAACTCTCGAGCAGTGACGCAAGAGATGGCGGTAACGTCACACGTTTATAGTAGCTGAGCGGCTCACTGTGCAGTGAAATGCCAGAAACCGGTCCCCGGTAGCTTGTCTCCTTTCTGGTGAAGAATTGGCTTGGTAGTTTGGTCTGCCCTGTTCCCATGATGCACTGGGCCAGGGACAGACTAATTTGCATATAGCCAGGTTCTGAGCTGGGATGGGGCAGTGAGATAAATAACGGTGATGGATCAAGCCCTGATCTTTGGACTGGGTAAGAGTGGTCTGCTTAATTCAGACACTCTGTTCATCACCACCCCCTTTTCTGTATCGTTTTTGGCCACTATAGGTGTGGCAGGGTATACTCAGACATGAGTCCCTTTCTCACTGCTCCATCAGGATTCAAGCAAGCCGGGCCGAAGAGGCTGAAATGCCAGAAACCGGTCCCCGGTAGCTTGTCTCCTTTCTGGTGAAGAATTGGCTTGGTAGTTTGGTCTGCCCTGTTCCCATGATGCACTGGGCCAGGGACAGACTAATTTGCATATAGCCAGGTTCTGAGCTGGGATGGGGCAGTGAGATAAATAACGGTGATGGATCAAGCCCTGATCTTTGGACTGGGTAAGAGTGGTCTGCTTAATTCAGACACTCTGTTCATCACCACCCCCTTTTCTGTATCGCACTGTGCAGTGTGGCAGACCGGCTGGATGGTGATTTTTTACATGGGTCACTGGGCCTGGCTGGTCTTGCGTGCAGGTCAAGCATGATTCACGGCCGGGCTGACGTCCTCGGTAGAACGGCATGGCTGGCATGGCTTGTAACACAAGTTCAAGTTCAGAAATTTGTATAGCGCACTACTCACCCATAGGGTTTCAAGGCGCTTTTGGGAGGGGGATCGTTATTTATCGAATAGCCAGGTTTTAAGTTCCTTTCTGAAGGAAATGTGGTTCTGTGTGAGGCGGAGGTGAGTGGGGAGAGAGTTCCAGGTCTTGGCCGCCAGATAGGAGAAGTATCTTCCTCCCATGGTGGATCTGTGGATGCGCGGAACTGTGGCGAGGGCTTGGTTGGAGGATCTTAGTTGGCGGGTCGGTGTGTAGAAGGACAGTCGTGTGTTGAGGCATTCAGGTCCTAGTTTGTAGAGGGCTTTGTGTGCGTGGGTGAGGAGACGGAACGTTATTCTCTTGTGGACGGGGAGCCAGTGGAGGTCTTTCAGGTGGCCGGTAATGTGGGCTTGGCGAGGGATGTCCAATATGAGTCTGGCTGATGTATTTTGGATGCGTTGGAGTTTTTTCTGTAATTTGGCTGTTTGCTACCTCTCACATTTTGTTTGCTTTTGATACTTGCACAAGTGCCACCATTGCCTACGTAACGTTTGTTCTTGTGCCTCAGTTTCTAGCATATATTGCAGTATATTACCTCTATTTGTACTTTGTTTTCTCTTGTAACCTGCACACTTGTCACTCTCTCCTCCTGTATTGCACTGTTTGCTACCTCATGTATTTTGTTTGCTCACAATTGTCACTTCTACCTCTGTAACTTATCGTCTGCTTTTGTAATTTGTTCATTTGTAATTTTCTGTTCCTATTGTGAAGCGCTCTGACGCCTTCGGGTAAAGTCCGCGCTATATAAAAACGCAAAAATAAAATAAAATAAAATTAGTTGACCCCCCTGTGGTGAAACCCTCCTGGGTCCGACCAGCGCAAGGCTGACCGGCTAATGGCTGACTGCGAATTGGTTCCCCGTAGGCTGACGGGCTAATGACTGACTGCGAATTGGTTCCCCGTAGGCTGACCGGCTAATGGCTGACTGCTGATTGGTTCCACGCTTTTGGCTGGGCTGGTTGGCTGCTGGAGGAAGGGAGGAGCTGACAGACCGGGCGGCTGAAAAGATAAGCCATGCCTAGTACCCCCTGGGCTAGTACGACGAGTGAGTTGGCCGGGACGGAGGTCGAGGCTGGCAGGTGTGGCAAAGCTGGCTTGACCGGTTGACTGAGGGCTTGACAGGTAGATCCAAATAAAAATTCAATAAATGATAGCTCGAGGACATTTTTTGAGGATCTTGTGAAAGTCTAGGTCCAAATCATTGTCTAAAAATATTAAAAATGAACCATTATGCTGCTGAATTCAGGGAGACACAATTTCTGCCCTAGATTGATTGTGGAAAGCATCTTGTGGAAGAAGCGAATATTGGAAAGTTTTCTCGTATCGCTAGAAGTCGGGCTCCTTACAGCCTCACAAGCAGCTTTACCGGCGATTTATAATCATTACAAACAAATATAAATGGGTCGTAAGACCAGAGCGCTCTGTACATGACTCCGCTGGCTCCTAGTGTCATCCTTGGTATATATACAGCGTCATGGATGGAACCCCTGGTGATGACCCGTGGAACGGCGCCCGTTCAAATTTCTTTTTAGGTGGAGCCTAGGGAGCGCATGCGCTGTCTCTTGACATGGTGATTCTACTGTATGGGGTAGCAGCACGCCCACGGCTTGTGATTGGTTTCTTCATGTGCCTTTCTAAATTACCTTGGTTTAGTTGGTGATGAGGTTACATTTGTCCCTCCTTTTGCTGTTTTGTTCACTCCCTGGAGACTGGGCCTATTTCATGGATCATCTCACGATCGGCCTTATACCTTACTTTCGGCGCACTACTTTTACGATTGCCTCAGCTTCTGCTTTAGAAATGTTGGGGCAAATTCACAAGAAAGTGACTATGTGCATTCCGCAAGCCATTGATTGTGCCGCACTGAGTCACTTTCAAAGCACAGGGATGCAACATATTTACAAGAATATGTTGCATCTCTGTGCTTCCCCCTGCACTGGCGCACAATCTGCTGCCATATGCCGACGCAGGCACCCTTGCACCATGGTACAAGGCATTTTCCTCTTTAAATGCATGCTGTAGAATGCAGCTCGGATTGAAAGAGGAAATAAAAACAAGGAGAAATGAAAACATTTCTCCTCGTTGCGCCTCGCTACGCCTCCCCTGGGGAGGTGTAGGATTCACACGCCTTTCCAGATTTACGATTCCTCCTAAATCTGGGAATGTGTCTGGTTCCATGGGTGTTGCATGGGAACACCCACAGCAACACCCAAGGAACGCCCCTTCCACACAAAATGCTGCTTGTAAAGGGGCCATTTTTACAAGGACCTGAAAAGCCAGAAAGGGTGGCTTTACCTGTACTTGTAAATATGAAACATTCAAATACGCCACCAGTACGTCACAAAAAGTGACATACTGGTGGCGCCGGGGGCTTGTAAATCTGCCCTATTGTGATTATTGGTGGCCTCGGGAGCCCACGCCCCATTGGTAATGTTCTCCCCCTGTGTGTTTCTCCCCACACATCACTACGTGACACTCGCCCCTTCTGGACTGCGGGTTTGGTGGCTTTGTGAGTTTTTATTTTTGTCCTCCTCTCTTCAATTAATCTAGCAAAGGCTGCCTGCATTTGGTGTTTGTTGGCTGTTCACCTCCTGCCCCCCGCTGCTTTCAGCGCTGCATTTATAAACTGAACTTCCAGGACAGGTCTTTTAACGCATTGGGGGGCATAATAGCAAGAACCCTGCGTAAAATGATCGCAGTTTTATCGGCAGGAAACTGCCGCTAAAACGGCGATAATGGGCTTGCTAATATGCGTTATAGAATTCCAATAGAAGCCCAGGTTAGATGTGCAGAGCTTCTATTGGAATTCTATAACGCTTATTAGCAAGCCCATTATCACCGTTTTAGCGGCAGTTTCCTGCCGATAAAACGCCGATAATTGTACGCAGGGTTCTTGCTGATATGCCCCTTAATTTTAAAGCAGCACCGCTTGTCTCTGCTTTTATAACATTAACTTGCAGAACAGGTCTTAGGTGTTTTAACGCATTTAATTTAAAAGCAACATTTTTGTTTTGCAAGTGCCCCATGCGTGTTTTCAGGCTGTCTACCATAGCCAGTCCATTTTGCTTCTTTTCCCTCCCGCCCCTGTCTGTGTTAATCTCCCTCTTCGCGCCCAAATTTCTGTTTCTTATGTTTGTGGCCTTCATGAAGTCATGGGTTTCAGCAGTGAACAAGGATTTCTTCCATTTAATCCTGTTAATGTTTATAAAGTGTGAAGAAGTGGGTTTGTGATCCTGGCCAGGGATGGTGGCATTGTTGCCCCACCCCCTTGCAGCAGCCCCTCGACCGAGCCCCCAAATCTGGGGCCTTATTTATGAAAAGTGACGCATCGCTGCGTGAAAACAGCGCTGCGTCACTTTTGACTGCGCTCTCCCCGCGACATGATTGATGCGTCATATTTATAATATGACGCATCATGTCGCAAGGAGTTACAGATACGTCAGTATTTCTGACGTATCTGTAAGCGCAAAAGTCACGCATTTCTGGGGTGTGTCACAAAAGTGACGCAACTCCAGCAATGCGTCCTTTCACATGGGGATAGCCCCATGTGAAAGGGCTTGCGTCAGTCTTACGCCTGCTGTGAGGCAGGCGCAAGATTTTGACGCACCAGCGTCCTAAAAGTGACGCAGTGAAATCTCATAGATTTCACTGCGTCACTATTACGAGGCTTTTTGCGTGTGAACGCCCCCTTTGCATACATTATACCTGACGCAGGTAAAATGTAGCGCAGGGGTTTACAAAGTGACGCATCTGCTTAGATGCGTCACTTTGTAAATAGTGCGCAACACGACGCATGTTTTACGCTGCCGATGCGTCACAAAAAGTGACGCATGAGAAGCGCAAAACTCACGCACGGCCTCATAAATGAGGCCACTGGGGCCTTATTTATGAAAGCCTTGCGCCACCGGTGCGTCACTTTTTCCCATGTTAAAAGTGACGCACCGGCGGCGCAAGTCCTTCATAAATAAGGCCCTCTCTGGTTTCTCTGCTCGGCCTGTGGGTTCCTGCTCATCTGACCCAGTCAGACCGAGTATGGGACCGATACTACCCCCCTCCCTGCAAGGGCTCCTCAGCTGAGCCTGGCTGGGATTTGTATTGCATTGTAATTCTTTTCGTATAGCGCTTGATACACCCAACGAGGCGCTGATGCGCTTATGTTGTAAATGAAGTAAACACCACTGCCCCATTACAATCGGTGTTTCCTGATTCAGCCAAAGATATTGTAATCATTCCCGAGCCCCCTCCAAAGAATTAATAAGCACAAAAATCACAAACCAATGGCTTTGCCGCCGTTTCTTTTTTAGGGTGATTGATTGATTGATTGATTGATTGATTGATTGATTGATTGATTGATTGATTGATTGATTGGGAGTGAGGAGGGAGAGATGGAAGGCCTCCACTAAGCAGCAGCTGCAGTGCCATCCGTTGTCCCTAGAGGGCAGGCTGCCTGACAACAACCAGCTGCTTCGGGGAAATTTGCATACCCAGAAGCCACTGCAACGCCACAAACACTTCCATTTCCATGTCATGGTCAAAATCGTTTTTTGTAAGATTGAGAAGGTGTATCTATTCTATATGCGCGCGTGTCAGCGTTATATTGTTGCTGCTTTTAGTTACATTTGTAAAGTTACCGTAATGTTCCTAGGATTTCTTGTGATGGAAAGAGGGACAATAGCCAGATGAGAATTGCCATTTTTAGAGACACGGTGTTGTAGTTCATTCGCACTTCGAGTGGCGATGATAATCAACAGTTAGTTTAATTTTTGGAGGATCTGTGCTCAGATCCAACATTCTGTAAAAGACAGGCGCGTTCCTTGTTGATGTCGGCCGCGCGCATGCGGTGGGGGCCTCGCAGAGGTAGACCCTTTTCTTTTGGTGGTTTTATGGACGAGCATGCACACATCGGTGTGCGCATGCTCAGATATGGCTCAAGTCATCAAGTGGAATATATGATTCAAGGTCACAAGGACCTTCATGCATGTCAAGACTCCCCGCTCGGTGGTTTGGGGGGGGAGAGAGCTTTCCCTTCAGCTGCTGCACTCACAATTCACAGCTTTCAACCAATCAGAGCATGAAATTCACTGAACATTATTCTCGGCCACAATAACCCCTGGGGTGCTGATTGCCTCCTGCACTTACCTTATAGAGCAGAATAAAAGAGTTTACAACTTTTACCATCTCATGCGCTTTCCTATTTAATAAGTGAATGAATAAGTATCTGTTTCTTCCAGTCCCCCGCCCCATCCTCCCCGGGTGTCTGCCGTCTGTCTAGTAATGGGGGGCGGCTTCTTGGGGTGCTTCTCGCTTGTTCTGTTGGACCTGGGATCTATCTGGCTGGAACAGTCACCAGGGGTGCGGGAGGGGGATACCCTGCATCAGTGTGTACGCAGGGGCGCGGGAGGGGGATATACTGCATCAGTGTGTACGCAGGGGTGCGGGAGGGGGATATACTGCATCAGTGTGTACGCAGGGGTGCGGGAGGGGGATATACTGCATCAGTGTGTACGCAGGGGTGCGGGAGGGGGATATACTGCATCAGTGTGTACGCAGGGGTGCGGGAGGGGGATATACTGCATCAGTGTGCACGCAGGGGTGCGGGAGGGGGATATACTGCATCAGTGTGTACGCAGGGGTGCGGGAGGGGGATATACTGCATCAGTGTGTACGCAGGGGTGCGGGAGGGGGGCGCGGGAGGGGGATATACTGCATCAGTGTGTACGCAGGGGCGCGGGAGGGGGATATACTGCATCAGTGTGTACGCAGGGGTGCGGGAGGGGGATATACTGCATCAGTGTGTACGCAGGGGCGCGGGAGGGGGATATACTGCATCAGTGTGTACGCAGGGGTGCGGGAGGGGGATATACTGCATCAGTGTGTACGCAGGGGCGCGGGAGGGGGATATACTGCATCAGTGTGTACGCAGGGGCGCGGGAGGGGGATATACTGCATCAGTGTGTACGCAGGGGTGCGGGAGGTGGATATACTGCATCAGTGTGTACGCAGGGGTGCGGGAGGGGGATATACTGCATCAGTGTGTACGCAGGGGTGCGGGAGGGGGATATACTGCATCAGTGTGTACGCAGGGGTGCGGGAGGGGGATATACTGCATCAGTGTGTACGCAGGGGAGCGGGAGGGGGATATACTGCATCAGTGTGTACGCAGGGGCGCGGGAGGGGGATAAACTGCATCAGTGTGTACGCAGGGGCGCGGGAGGGGGATATACTGCATCAGTGTGTACGCAGGGGCGCGGGAGGGGGATATACTGCATCAGTGTGTACGCAGGGGTGCGGGAGGTGGATATACTGCATCAGTGTGTACGCAGGGGCGCGGGAGGGGGATATACTGCATCAGTGTGTACGCAGGGGTGCGGGAGGGGGATATACTGCATCAGTGTGTACGCAGGGGAGCGGGAGGGGGATATACTGCATCAGTGTGTACGCAGGGGCGCGGGAGGGGGATATACTGCATCAGTGTGTACGCAGGGGCGCGGGAGGGGGATATACTGCATCAGTGTGTACGCAGGGGTGCGGAAGGGGGATATACTGCATCAGTGTGTACGCAGGGAGGGGGATATACTGCATCAGTGTGTAAGCAGGGGTGGTGACAGCTGATACAGAGGCTGAAATAGACCCCGCCCCTCAGTGCACTGTGCACGCTGCAGGTGCACTAACGGGGTACTGAGTACCATTAGAACCGACCGGCCTCCGGCTGCTTATTGAGTCTGGAATGACTGTCAGCCAGGCGTGCAACACCCATTGGGCTCACCGGGCGTCAGCCCCCCCGTTGTGTGTGTCAGCCCCGGCTGAGAGAGCGTCGCGGGCTGGCGACCGTCTAATTGCAGCCGCACCCGAGTACTTCACAGGTCTTTAAAAAAACATTTACTTTTTAATGAGGCCTTTGTTGTGTTTTCACCCCTTCTTGGAGCCACTCTGCCTATGGCAGGAAGACGTAGCCACTCCCCCCCCCCCAAAATGTGGCTCTAGTTGCCCGCCTGCTGTCGGCCAAGGTCGGATTGATAAGGCAGGCACTCCGGCAGGGAAGGATGGGCCTGTGACTGAGGGCCAGTTGTGAGCTGGTCTTTCTGCTCCTCTCTCCCACCCAGATGGAGGCTTGCACTGTTCTTGCCTGTACCCTGCTGGGCCGGCTTGCTCCTATACGGGACACTGGTCCCTAAAGCCATGACATCATGCCAGGAGAGTCGCATTGTACACTAGTTATCTTTATTTAGACCACACCCCTACTTAGATAGGCCACAACCCTTTGAGGTTTGCCCCGGTCCTTTTAGAGCGCCCCTAGTTTTTTTTCCCACTTAAAGCCCTGGTGGAAAGACTCTCATGGAATAAGCTAATGTTGGAAGGCTTTCTCATATCGATAGAAGTCAAGTTCCTACACGGCACACAAGCAGCTTCACCGGCAATTTATAATTAAATACATATGGGTCGTAGTGACCAGAGCACTCTGTACATGACCCTGTTGGCTCCTAGTGTCATCCTTAGTATACATACAGTGTCATGCCTGGTAGACTTGATAAGGGACTCCTAGTGATGACCTGTGGAACAGCACCCGCTCAAATTTCTTTTTAAGTGGAGCCTAGTCTTTCGACGTTGTATACTCTATGGAGTAGCAGCACGCCAATGGCTAGTGATTGGTTCCTTCATGTGCCTTTCAAAATTACCTTTTTTTTTTGTGTAGTAGTTGTTTATTGATTGATTAATTCAAATCTTTATGAAAAGGTAAATACTCCATTATGTAAATTTGAAATACAATACGTCATTAAAATTCCATTTTACATAGCAGTAAATCTTTAAAATTATATACACTCATTATTAAAACTGTTTAAATAAAACAAATTCATATGTTTAAGAGTTAATGGAGAATATGATCATTATAATGATCAATGTTATATTGTTCTAATTTTTACGATACAATTGTTAAAAAGTTTGTCAAAGCAGAATTAATGGGTACATCATCTGGGAAAAGACATCGAATCAATGCTTGTCTGCAAGTCCTTATCCCTCTTTTATTAAATAACTTTTTAATAATGTTAGTCTTTCATTTTTTAGTTCTGGACAGAGGCACAGCAGATATATAATATTTACCTTGGTTTGGTTGGTGATTAGGTTACATTTGTCCCTCTTTTGCTGTTTTGTTCACGCCCTGGAGACTGGCCCTTATTCATGGAACATCTCACAATCAGCCTAATACATTACTTTCGGCGCACTACTTTTACGATTGCCTCAGCTTCTGGTTTAGAATTGTTGGGGCAAATTTAAGAGAAAGAGACTCAGGGGCAGATTTATGATAACTGGCGCATCCCCAGGGATGCGCCAGTTATTTTGCGCTGCTGCTCCGCCACCCATGGTGCGCCGCATTTACAATGCGGCGCACCATGGGGCAAAAACGGCACAGATGCGTGACGCATCTGTGCAGTAAAGGTGGCGCATTGCTGGAGCGGCGTCGCAATTGCGACGCAGTTCCAGCAAGGCTCGGGGGTGCCCCATCTTTACAATGCTGCGTCAAGACCTACCCCTGCTTCAAGCAGGCGCAGGGTTTTGACGCAGCATTGGCCTGAAAGTGACTGAGTGAAATCTTATAGATTTCACTCAGCCACTTTTGCGAGGCGCACCTGCCCCGGAACGCCCACAAGCGGCGCAGGGCTTTCCAACGTGACGCATCTGCCTAGATGCGTCACGTTGTAAATGGGTCGTAGGGATGCGCCACGTTTACGCCGCAGTTGCGTGACACAAACGTGGCGCATTCCCGACATAAATCTGCCCCTGAGTGCATTCCGCAAGCCATTTGGCCGCGCTGCACTGAGTCACTTTCAAAGCACAGGAATGCAACATATTTACAAGAATATGTCGCATCTCTGTGCTTCTCCCAGCGCAGGTGCACGAACTGCTGCCATGCATCGGCGCAGGCTCCCTTGCACCATGGTGCAAGGATTCCTGCGTCATGGGGAGATTGTTTTTGTGCAGGAAGGGGCACCTTCCTGCACAAAAACAATCACTGCAGGCATTTTCCTCTTGCAATGCATGCTGTAGAATGCAGCACGCATTGAAAGAGGAAAAAACGAGGAGAAATGAAAACATTTCTCCTCGTTGCGCCGCTTCACAAGCATTTCCAGATTAACGATTCCTCGTAAACCTGGAACTGTGTCTGGTTCCTTGGGTGTTGCGTGGGAACTCCCACAGCAACACCCATGGAACGCCCCTTCTGCGTAAAATGCGGTGTGTAAAGGGCCATATTTAGAAGGACAGGAAAAGCGACGGAGGGTGGCTTTTCCTGTACATGTACATGTAAATATGGAGCATTTAAATACGCCACCAGTACGTCACAAAAAGTGACGTACTGGTGGTGCCGGGGGCTTGTAAATCTGCCCAGTTGTTTTTATTGGTGGACTCTGGAGCCCACGCCCCTGTTAATGTGCTCCCCCTGTGTGTTTCTCCCCGCACATCACTAAGTGACACTCACCCCTTCGGGACTGCGGGTTTGGTGGCTCTGTGAGGTTTTATTGTTGTCCTCCTCTCTTCAAATAATCTACCAAAGGCTGCCTGCATTCGGTCTTTGTTGGCTGTTCACCTCCTGCCCCCTCGCTGCTTTCAGCGCTGCATTTATAAACTTAAGTCCCAGGACAGATCTTGTGTCTTTTAACGCTTTTAGGGGCTTATTATCAAGGACATTATCGCCGTTTTAGCTGTACTTTTTACCGTTAAAGCGGCAATAATTTTAACGCCCTATCAACAAGGTAGCGCTAACATTCATTAGCGCATGTTAGCTGCCGAATTCCCAATGCCTGGCATCTCAGCGATAAACATCACAAATGAGATGCAAAGTAGGGGTGGCTGGGAAAACTGCATGGGAAATTATCGCTAAGGCAGCTTTGTGATATCAGCAAAGAGCCTTAGCGATAATAATCATCATGTTAACTATGCCTTAACGCAGGAATTTAACGTCTGTTAAATTTGTAACTAAGGCATACCTAACATGGGAGGTGGATTATGCTGATATGACCGCAGGGTCGTATCATCAAGGTTATTGCCATTTTGAATGCAACATTGCTGGTTTTCCAGTGATGTTGGCCCTTTTCCCTGGATATTGCTGTAATATTATTGCACTGGAGTAATGCATTGTTGATAACGCGCTAACCAGGCGATAAATTCCAGTGATAAATATAAAAGCGCTTTGGGATATTTGTTGCTGATATGCCCCTTAATTTTAAAGCAGTTCCGCTTGTCACTGCTTTAATAACATTAACTTACAGAACAGATTTTGGGTGTGTCTACGCATTTAATTTAATAGTAACATTTTTGTTTTGCAATCACTCCATGCGTGTTTTCAGGCCGTCTACCATATCCTGTCCATTTTGCTTCTTTTCCCTCCTGCTTCTGTCTGTGTTAATCTCCCTCTTCCCGCCCAAATTTCAGTTTTTCTTCGCGATACGCCGTCTGTTGCTGATATGCACCTTCATTTTAAAGCAGTACTGCTTTTATAACATTAACTTATGGGTGTTTAACGCATTTTTTTAATAGTAAAATTTTTGTTTTGCAAGCACTCCATGCGTGTTTTCAGGCTGTCTATTCAGGGGCGTAACACAGATCCCCGCAGTGCGGGCGGCCCATGCTCCAGGGGCACCCCCACTCAACGGAGCAAGCAAGCAATTCTCTTCAAGACTTCATGAATTAAATGGTGCGCGCATGCCACGGCCTCTTCATTTATTAGATGGTTGGTGCGCAAGCGCACGCTGGGGCCCGGCCGGGCCTCTGAGGCTTCCGCTTTTCAAAATTAGATAGCGTGCAGTTGTCTCCGCGGACACAGGTCTGTGAAAGAAAGTGAGGCATCTGATGGCCCCGGCCTGCACGCAGTGATGTGCACGGCCTCTGCCAGCCCCGCAGGTCAGTACTGGAGGAGACTCAGATTTGGGACAGTGTGTGGCTCTCTCTTGAGCGTGCCCAGCCTCCTCACACCCCGTGGCCTTGCCCGGAGCCGCGCACACACCCCTCACACTTCCCAGAGAGTAAGTAGAAGGCGGGCACCTCGGCGCCGTAGGTCATGTAGTTGCTGTAGCCATGCGCAGAGGAGTAGGGGCTATGAATGTTTTACTCTCTTTGCGGCTGCCCTCCAGTGGGGTGCCGGTGCTATTTGTCAAGGGTCACATGGTTTCGTGGCTTGATATAGCTGAGATGAGAACTTTGGTGTGCTGGTTCCACAGGTGACACCTAATCACGAGACACAGTGCCCTCTCTGCATTGGAAAAATGGCACGGGTGCCCCTTCTGAATAGTCTCCAGGTCTCCACATCCCTCTCCTCCCCATCCCCTGTGAGGATGTTTATGACCTGGGCCATGTGATGTCTTTTCTAGTTTGGGTAGGTATAGGTGGGCATTGCGAAGGCCTCTTGGCTACCCCGCCTCCGCGCAGCAGCATTGGAGCAGGCAAATGAAGCTACGTTGATGGTCAGGAGGGTGGGCACTGGGCAGAAGACTGGGGGTGCACTTTGGAGGGGCAACAGGGAGGGGCGTAGCACTTCCATGCACAGGGATCGTGTTTGTGCCTGCTTTCATGTTCCAGGATACAGGGCTCCATCGATTAACATATAAACACACTAGTCCGTTCAGAGGCGAGTCCTGCGCTTGCTTGGTCTGGGGGGCAGTGGGCTTTGGAGATAGGCTGCAGAACAAACTATGGTCTTCAAGGCACAGGCAGCTCAAACCCTCTGCATGCACCTCCTTGGCAGGTCACTCGAGTGTGGCCCAGATCAGGGTTTGGTGGCAGCTGATACCATACTCACCTGGGCCCATAAAACAACATTAACACTTTGAACAGGTGACCCTTTCCCTGCGCCTACCAAGTTTAAGTTACCTACTAGGACCTATACCATTGACTTACCAATCTTTGTCGCTGGTACCTAAAGTCCTATGGGTTCCATGGAGTTAGCACAAATAGGTATTATAATAACTTTTGCATTTACCTTTAAAATAACCACAAACTCGGGAAAGGTTTAAACACTTTAAGACAATTCGTAAATGTCAATGTCCACAAAAATTCAATTAAAGCTTGTCCAATTAGAAGAACAACAATGAAAGCGAAATGTGCGAAGATTTGATAAGAACTGTCATTAAGCATTTGAACATAGGCAAGGTAGAGATAGGGAGACAATACAAGGACAAACCCACATGGATTTTATAATTACCTAGAATGGTATGACGACCAACCCTGGCCATGGGCTGGGACAAGAAAACAGGACTCCCGAAGGTTCAGGTGTCATGTGTGTTTCATGTTTATGTTGTTTCATGTTTATTTATTTGTTTGATTAATTAATTAAAATCTTACAAACGGATAAAAATGTATACAATACTTAAATACTGATGCATTGCATATATTCAAATACTTCTCATAAAACAATAAAAAGAAGTCTGACCCATAAAAATTGTTCCATTAATCAACTTGACAGTAATTGCACAAAAATTCAAACACCAGCATCCAACTTTTTCTTGGCCAATATAAGAAATTTCACAAATGCTGAATTAATTGCTAAATCTTCGGGATCTAAGCTTGCCATAAGAGCCTGTCTACAGGTCCTTATACCACGTTCATTAAATAGTTTCTTAAGAACAGCTTTTCTTTCGACTTCCAGGTTCGGGCAAAGGCACATTAAGTGTATGATGTTTTCTTGACCAGATTTACAAAGCATACACGCCCTGAATTCTTCAGGTCTTTTCCATGGTGCCAAATGACATGAACCTGGAAAGATACCAAACCTAGCATTCATAAAGATTTGTTTATTTTTTTTCGTCCATGATGTTTGCAAATAGGTTTGGATCTTCTTTTTCTTAAAACCATTTACTATTGGCCACGCATGGTGTCTTTTAGTAAAATTATCTTTGTCCTTTATCAAAGAAAGATAGTCCGTGATTTTGTTTATTGTCTTCTTGAAACTCTCCTGTTTGATCGTGTTGTTCCAAATAGGAGCTAAACCATAGTCCTTGATTGCCGATTTTAGATAGGCGAAAATAGTTAGGGAACGGTTGGTGCTTGCTTCTTGCCAAAGAAGGCGGGACATTTCGTTGTCATAATCATTTTTAATTCTGTTCCACACCTTCATTATGTTTCCCTTTCATGCACAAGATTGGTCGTTCAGACCAAATTCCAACCTTACTTGTGATTGTGAGGCATTCTTACGGAGTGAAAATAAATGACGATAGGTTTTTGCTACCGAAGTATTGATAATCTCTGCATTGCTCCCATTGAGCACCTCACTCCCATATGTTAGGGAAGGCAATAGTTTAGCAGATATTGATTTTAATAGAGGGCGGTAGGACAAATCTCCAATGGATTTCTGGACAGATCTAAATGCGGCGGTAATGGAATTCGCTTTCCTTGTAATTTCACTTTTCTGATGAACGAACTTACCATTATCGCTGTAAGTTACTCCCAAGTATTTGTAATCATTTACTTGTTCCAATTTTTTACCTTCCAAAAACCAGGTATGCACATACTTTAAACGTATTTTAGTCTTTGCATCATTAATGTGCATACCGTTTTCCTTGGAGTATTTAGATATGCCGTCGATCAGTCGTTGCATCCCCACCTTTGTATAGCTCATTAGAACAACATCATCCGCATATAGCAGGTTTGATATCGGAGTTTGAGCCAGCCTTGGCGGGTGGGTATTAATAACATTAAGGTCAGAGGTGAGATCGGATAAAAATAAGTTAAAAAGTAGGGGAGCTAACACACAGCTCTGTTTAAGCCCATTCGATGTTGAAATAATTTTAGTCACTCTAACCCAAGTATCAGAATGCAAAAGTTTAATCATTTTTAACAGCTTGGCTTGAATTCCTTGTTTTGCAAGCTTGGTCCAGAGAAGCTCACGATCAACACAGTCGAAGGCAGATTTAAAATCTACAAAACACAAATATAAAGGTAGATTTGCAATTATTGCCTTTTCAATTAATATTGCTAAGATTAAAAGATTTGTTGTTGTACCAAGACCTTTGACAAAGCCTGTTTGGTTTGGGGGTATTACCTGCACTTCTTTTGCCCACTCAGTTAGGTTCGTTAAAAGAATATTGGCAAACAACTTTGCATTTGAATCCTGCAAGGTAATTAAACGGTAATTTTCTGACTGTTGCCAGTTGCCTTTTTTAAATATTGGGATTATAAGCGAGCCTTTCCACGAGGTTGGTATTTCCCCTCTCTCGACCACCTCATTAAAAACAGCTGTAAGATGATCTGACCAGAAGTCGGGCGATTCTTTAAATAATGCAAAGGGAATGCCATTCGGCCCAGGGGCGCCATCTTCTTGTTTTTTTTATCAATCTTGCCACTTGACCGGGAGTTATACTCACGTCTGTCACTCCTTCTTTGCAATTCTTTGTTAGAGAACTTTCGACATTAGGTTGTATCAAAGTTCCTTAGTTTGGATTGAGATGAGTTTGTAGAAAAGTTACCCATTTTTCTTCGGATAAACTTGATCCAATTCCCAGATTCTTTGGTCTAGATAAGCAATTAATAAGTCTCCAGAACTCCCTTGAATTTGCCATTGAGCTTGCATGGAATATTTTTGTCCATAGGTCCTGTCTTGCTTTATTCTTTTCATTCCATATCAGTTTCCTTAGTTTACAATTGATATTCGCCAATGAGGCTCCTATATCTTTGTTAGACGGAGTCCTCTTTAGGTGTCTTCTCCGTCTGTTTCGTTGCCTTCTAAGTTTCCTTTTAGCATGAGGTAAAAAGATCGTATTTACTGCATCTTCCCCTTTTTTGCAATATGAGCTTTTCCTTTCTTGGGTGATTATAGATGGTAAATTATCAGTGACTACTTTGTGTGTAAAGTTTTCCCATTGTTCAATGGGATTTAAACTTTTTTCGACCATGGAATCCATCAACAACTTTTTTGCCCTTACAGTGATCTTGTCCATGTCTGCCGGTTTTCATGTTAGTTTCGTATAATTAGCAGAACAGATTTCTCCAGTAATTGCCAGGAAAGATTTAGATTTTGTACATATTATGTTGATGTCGTGATTTGCTGGCTGTGGTCGCTTTCCATAATCTTGATTAAGGAGTAGGATATCACCTTATAAAATATAGATAAAGACGTCAGGGTGTAATCAATTCGGGAAGAGCAATTTTTTGAATGAAATGAGCAGGCCAGCAGAGAATCAGTAGGAAATCTGCTGTTCAATGTTCTTAGACCTAACGCTTCCATATCCCTCACCAAATTTACCCCGATTTTATTAGATCGACTAATGTGATTAGGGTCCATTATTCGGTCAGGGATTGCCCATTGTTGATTTTGAGATTGCACAAATTCGCTTCGTGCTAGGGGTGTTAGCAAATTGACGTTAAAATCCCCTGTAACGATATAGTCAGCTAGAGGCTCATCTAATATTTGTTCTAGTAATAGATTATTTAAGGCACTGATCAGCGTATTCTTTAAAGACCTGTTCGGAGGTAAATATACATTTACTAGAGTGAAAACTTTATTTGAAATATTTATTCCAGGTTTAGAATGGATTTTTAAGGCCTGAAGGTTAGGATTGAACGTGAAAATTAACTCATGTTTCGCATTAAGTTCATTTGATACAAAAATTGCTAATCCTCCACAGGGCCGACCAAATTTCTGATGTTTTACAGCTGGTTCAAAGTAACCCGTGTGATGTTTTAACGTAAAGGGGTCTATTGCCCATGTTTCCTGCAGTAATATTATATGGATTTCCGTTGAAATACTTTGGATTTTAGCTTCCATCCGCTGACCGGAGATGCCATTAATATTCCTTTTTTTTTTAAATAAAATTTTATTGACAGCACAAGCAAGCATTCATTACAAAAATAAAGCATTTTCGAAGAATAAAAAATTATAGTACATACAATTCCTTAAAGACTTAATCAAATAGCAAATAGGCAAAGAATTTACAGTGTATCAAAGAAAAATGCATCAGTTTCGTCTTAAGGCTCATCGTGTAGGCTTACAGCCAGCTTTTAAACCAAAAGTTAATCAATTAAATATGAATTCCCAAATGTTAATGGCCGGGTTCATTGATAGTCATAGTCAGAGTAGATTCAGAAAAGGGGGTGGTGATGAACAGAGTGCCTGAATTAAGCAGACCACTCTTACCCAGTCCAAAGATCAGGGCTTGATCCATCACCGTTTTTTAGCTCACTGCACCATCCCAGCTCAGAACTTGGCTATATGCAAATTAGTCTGTTCCTGTCCCAGTGCATGATGGGAACAGGGCAAACCAAACTACCAAGCCAATTCTTATACTGGGAAGGAAACAAGCTTCCAGGGACCGGTTTCTGCCATTTCAGGCGTCATTGGCCCGGCTTGCTTGAATCCTGATGGTGCAATGAGCAAGGGACTCACATCTGAGTATACCCTTCCACGCTTATGGTGGACAAAATGATTCAGAAAAGGGGGTGGTGATGAACAGAGTGCCTGAATTAAGCAGACCACTCTTACCCAGTCCAAATATCAGGGCTTGATCCATCACCGTTTTTTAGCTCACTGCACCATCCCAGCTCAGAACTTGGCTATATGCAAATTAGTCTGTTCCTGTCCCAGTGCATGATGGGAACAGGGCAAACCAAACTACCAAGCCAATTCTTATACTGGGAAGGAAACAAGCTTCCAAGGACCGGTTTCTGCCATTTCAGGCGTCATTGGCCCGGCTTGCTTGAATCCTGATGGTGCAATGAGCAAGGGACTCACATCTGAGTATACCCTTCCACGCTTATGGTGGACAAAATGATTCAGAAAAGGGGGTGGTGATGAACAGAGTGCCTGAATTAAGCAGACCACTCTTACCCAGTCCAAAGATCAGGGCTTGATCCATCACCGTTTTTTAGCTCACTGCACCATCCCAGCTCAGAACTTGGCTATATGCAAATTAGTCTGTTCCTGTCCCAGTGCATGATGGTAACAGGGCAAACCAAACTACCAAGCCAATTCTTATACTGGGAAGAAAAAAAGCTTCCAGGGACCGGTTTCTGCCATTTCAGGCGTCGTCGGTCCGGCTTGCTTGAATCCTGATGGTGCAATGAGCAAGGGACTCACATCTGAGTATACCCTTCCACGCTTATGGTGGACAAAACCACCACCCCCACCCCCTTTTCTGAATCATAGTCAGAGTAGAGCTAAACAGTAAAAATCCTACTCGGAAAAGCGATAAATCCAGGTCCCAAAATAGTGGAGCTATTCACAGATCTAATACAGCAAAAAAAAGGGGGTGTTCATTCGAGAGTAGGGAACAAAATACCCCATAATTTATCCAATTTCTTCAAAGAGCAATTCCCTCGAATTTTTGCGGATGAGAATTCCACATCATATATCTCATTTATCAAAAACCACCATTCAGTTACCAATGGTGGTTTGTCTGAGATCCAAGCCCTAGCAATTATCAATCTGGCACAGGAAGTTAAAATAAACATTAAGTCCCTATAAATAGCAGTATTTGGTTGTATTCCCAAAAGTATCATCTCGGCAGAGAGTTTACCACAGAATATTTTTTTCAGTTTCAGCACTTTTTCTATTTCGTCCCAGAGTGTTTGTAAAGCCGGGCATGAGAAGATTATATGTACCAGATCAGCTGCTAGTAGGTCACATTTTGGGCATTTTGTACGTTCGGATAATGCATTGTTCCCTGACCACTTAGAAAAGTGAAGCGGCGTGTAGTATAGCTGGCATA